>NW_015649585.1:904846-963744 GCF_001515625.1 Sinocyclocheilus rhinocerous | reverse complement strand
CTTCAGCACTCATGCATCCCTATATAAGAGCTTTACTACCACCAAACTCCACTGTGGGAACCAGGCACTGTACTCCTTCTCTAGCAGCACCTGGGGAAGTCGTGGCCTAATGGTTAGAGAGTCGGACTCGTAACCCAAAGGTTACGGTCTGGCAGGGATTGTAGGTAGGGGGAGTGAATGTACAGCGCTCTCTCCCACCTTCAGTACCACGACTGAGGTGCCCTTGAGCAAGGCACCGAACCCCCAACTGCTCCCCGGGTGCCGCAGCAAAAATGGCTGCCCACTGCTCCGGGTGTGTGTTCACGGTGTGTGTGTGTTCACTGCTGTGTGTGTGCACTATGGATGGGATAAATGCAGAGCACTAATTCCAAGTATGGGTCACCAATACTTGGCCACATGTCACATCAAAAAATATATATATATTTATATTCATATAATTAAATTTATTTATAAATGTATTTAATATATAAACATAAAATTTTTCTTAAATATATACATGCATGTGTGTCTATTTATATATGTAATAAATATACACGGTACACACACACACACATATTATGTAAACAAATACTTTTATTTTGGATGCGATTAATCATTTGACAGCACTAGTTTCTGGTTTTATTGCTGTGTTCTGTTTGGTCTGTGCCTTTCCTGTGTCCTCTCTCACTTCCTGTTCCCTTCGACTTTTGATCTCGGTCTTCTGTTTATTTCATCTCGGAAGGTTTGGAAGTTCCTAATGCCGGTCCAGTGAGACTTTTGTTTATTTGCCTTCTGATTAAATGCGTATTGGTTTAGTACTTGATTTGCTGTGTGTTTCCAGACCACTGTTTTTTTCAACTAGCATCTAGGAACAAAATAAATGGACTTTTCACTCACTACCATTACAGTATAGCGTAAATATCACTAACTTACACATTTGACCGTTCAGATTGGGGAACAATGATGTTAGCGTTTGACGTATTGAGATTTGTATAGCGATGTGTTTTAGGTTTTTCTTTTTTAGGATGCATAGTTTGGTCATTACAGCCGAGATGATGGATGTGGGGCCGCCCAAAGCAGATTTTGATTTGATTTGATTGACTAAGGACAGATTTCCGTGACCCCTTGGCTCTGTGTTGTACGGTGGAAACCCCATGGGTTTGCTTCATCTGGGTCCAGCATTGTTAAATGCTTCCTATCTGTAATTGCTCTGCAAAACTATAGCTGTTTTAAAATACACATTGTATTTGAAACCATTTTAAATTGTGTATGTTTTTAAAGTTTTTGCTTCTGGGTCCAATATTAACAACATTCCGTTGTTGATCTTGTCTGATCATCACTAGGTACCATGCTCTGAGAAACCATAAAACAGATTTATCAATGTCTTATTCTGATATTTGCCACATTGCAGTGAAGAAGTGCTGCGGTGTTCCTCTAAATATGCGTCTCTGTGCGCACAGTGTAGAAGAAGTGGGAAGATTTTGAAATAAAAAATAGTGCCATCTAGTGTACGCAAGTTATGTTTTGTTTTTTACTGCAATGTAGACAAGTGCGTATAAATAGTACGCCAAATAAAAACGAAAACTCGTGGTATTGATACGCAAAAATGGACTTTGGCGTGTATATGCTATGCGATGGGTAGGTTTAGGGTTGTGGGGTAGATGCGTATCATATGTACGCGAAAACTGCATATCATATGCACGCCAACAAATTTAGTATCATATGCACGCGAAAACTGCGTATTATATGCACGCCAAACACATGCGTATCATATGCACGCCAAAGTCCATTTTTGCGTATCAATACCACGGGTTTTCGTTTTTATTTGGCGTACTATTTATACGCATTTTCATGAGACCGGGCTCAGATATCACAGCGCCAGTGTTTCGTTTGCCTCTTCATGTTAGCATTCATCAAACGTTTGCCAGTGTTCATACTGCATCTTTGCAATCTATGCAGACGACGTGACGGGACGGTGTGTTAGAGGGTTTAGTGCTATCAAACGATTAATCGCATCCAAATGATCTCGGTCTTCTGTTTATTTCATCTCGGAAGGTTTGGAAGTTCCTAATGCCGGTCCAGTGAGACTTTTGTTTATTTGCCTTCTGATTAAATGCGTATTGGTTTGGTACTTGATTTGCTGTGTGTTTCCAGACCACTGTTTTTTTCAACTAGCATCTAGGAACAAAATAAATGGACTTTTCACTCACTACCATTACAGTATAGCGTAAATATCACTAACTTACACATTTGACCGTTCAGATTGGGGAACAATGATGTTAGCGTTTGACGTATTGAGATTTGTATAGCGATGTGTTTTAGGTTTTTCTTTTTTAGGATGCATAGTTTGGTCATTACAGCCGAGATGATGGATGTGGGGCCGCCCAAAGCAGATTTTGATTTGATTTGATTGACTAAGGACAGATTTCCGTGACCCCTTGGCTCTGTGTTGTACGGTGGAAACCCCATGGGTTTGCTTCATCTGGGTCCAGCATTTTTAAATGCTTCCTATCTGTAATTGCTCTGCAAAGCTATAGCTGTTTTAAAATACACATTGTATTTGAAACCATTTTAAATTGTGTATGTTTTTAAAGTTTTTGCTTCTGGGTCCAATATTAACAACATTCCGTTGTTGATCTTGTCTGATCATCACTAGGTACCATGCTCTGAGAAACCATAAAACAGATTTATCAATGTCTTATTCTGATATTTGCCACATTGCAGTGAAGAAGTGCTGCGGTGTTCCTCTAAATATGCGTCTCTGTGCGCACAGTGTAGAAGAAGTGGGAAGATTTTGAAATAAAAAATAGTGCCATCTAGTGTACGCAAGTTATGTTTTGTTTTTTACTGCAATGTAGACTCTAAAACGGATTGGTGGAAACGCTGCTACTTTGAAACACTGGAGCTGAAATAAAACGCACAATGATCCAATGACACGAGTCTTATTTAGTATGTTTGTATTGTAACATTGTACGAATGTTTGTCATGAAGGCATATTCAGCGGAAGTGATCGCAAGTCTCATTATATGGCCTCATATAATAAACAAAAAAGAATAATTAACTTTAGAAATAATGTCAGTTTCATTCAGTTAAATTAATAAACTGTAGGACCCTGCTTTTTTATCGCTGTATCAAAAATACTTGTTTTGAGATTTGAAATGCTCCCAAAGTATATAAATATTATTTAAACAATGTTTAAATTTTTTAAAACATATTCTGTTTAAATAAATGTCAACAGAAAACAGTTGTGAATTAAAATTCATCAATTAAAATGGCAAAGGTGGCAAAGTATTGATTAACATTTTTGAATAACAGCTTATAAAATATGTTTCAGTCTATTCTGAGAAGACCGTAACTCTAATTATACAGTATAGTTGACTGAATTGTACCTGAATGTTTGTCAGTGTGGTTTTATTCTGTTCACTTTATCTAACAGCTGTTCTAAAATATGTTTGAAATGTTTATTTGTAGGACAGAACTCCAATTTATTCTAGTTTACGTTTCCAGTTAAATGTTTTGTAATCTAAGTGTGGGTTGATTAAAACTATGTTTAAAAAAAAATATATATAAAAAAACATCTGACCACTGCAATAGTAAATATACATTGGTGTAATTGGTCGTTTAAGGATATTAATACTGACATAAAATCATATGTCACTATTATAAACGTGTGTTACTGAGGCATTGATTGAGGGCACCTCTCTGTGGTCTGAAGAGGGCGCTGTTGTCCAGAAAATATGACTTCTATTACAGCAGGGACTGTTTTTTTGAGTATTAGGAGTCAAATAAGGATAACAGTATAACTCATGGTTCATATAAAATGATTTTTTTAAAACCCTAAATACAATCAAACAATGTTTGACATGTGTCTAATGTACTATTAAACTATAATGACATATTTTATTCTTATAATTTTTTAAATACTCTATATTGATTGTATTAATATTTAGTTTTAGTTATTATAGTACTTCAACTTAGAGTAAACAAAAATGAGAAACGTTTTTTTTTTTTTGCCTTATCAACAAGCTGAAATAAAATGTTACATTCTTTCCCCCAATAAAAATGAACTAAATAAAAAGAAAATGTGACTTTATATCTCCCAAATGTGACTTTATTGCTCATTGTGTGACTTTATATCTTGGAATTATGATTTTGTAAGTTTATTATTATTATTTTAAATGTACCTTTTTGCCTTTTAAACAGGCGTCCACGAAGTTCACTAATAAAGTCAGAAAATACTGAAGTTAGATAAATATGCTTTTAATCCCATGATAATGTGGCATAGAGTTATGTATTTAGATACTTTGGGCCATACAGACTTGAATAAGAAATAAATATGCAAAAGTGGTTTTTTTTTTAAAGGCCTTGGCCAATTAATACATTGTGGTTTGTTATTAGTCACCTGATGAAAGCCTGAGAGGTCATGATGGACAGAAACTCTCAGTCAGTCTCAGCAGCAGTTCTTGATCAGTCCTGCGGGGAATTGTGACACAATATGTCTTGAGGACACGTACACACTCCCCACACACCGCTCGGCCTTGTCTGCCGCTTTTCTTTGCTCTTGTCTGAGATGGTTGTTTATCTGGGAGGTATAAAAAGATAGTCCTTCATCATCCTGTGCTGAAATGTCCTCATAACCATCCCAATCGCTTCATCTGCACACGCTTATCCTACATCACAGATGAAGCAGGTCTTAAGTGTATGTTCATTCCCTCACAGAACAAATGCAGGAGACACGTTATTCTCCATCCATCAAAATCATGAGTCATCTGTACAGCCCTTTTCTGAGGTTTTAGTCTTATAAGGGGCCGTATTACAGAAGCATCCTAAGTCTAAAGTTAAGATCTGACTCTATACTCGGTGAAAACGTTATGGTTTCTGCTCAGGTAGGACTGTAATAGTTAGAATCTGTTTCTGTGGCCGACTTTGCGAATCATGAGGATGTGCTGTTGAGCATTGTCTTATCAGTTTGGGCAAATTTGTCACGGCATATTGCAGCGCTGACAATGGCTCTCTTTGTGGAGGAGGTGAACGTGCCCATCACTGCAGCGGAGGAGACTCTGTTTGTTTTGCCAAGCCTCAATGGAGGCCATAATGGTCTTACGACCACACTGTGCGCTCAATCTTAAGAGCCAACACCCAATCAGATCATCACATGATACGGATAGAATTTAGGGTTCCCACAGACAAAATTAACTTCAATCCTGTTAAATTCATTTTAAAAAGAGATATACACTGCAAAAAAAGTCATGTTCTTCTTCAGTATTTTTGTCTTGTTTTCCAGATACGTATATCTAAACATTCTTAAATCAAGAAATATTTTCTTGAGAAGCAAAATAACTTTAGATAATAAGTCTGGTTTTCTGATAGATTTATTGAAATTAAGCGATTTTATGCTTAAAACTAATATCTGTCAATAGGGTAGGAAAATAAACTTATTTTAAACAAAAAACAAGATTATTTTTCTTACCCCACTGACATTTTTTTAAAAGCATAAACTTACGTAATTCTGACTTTTTTTTTTTTTTTTTTGAAAACCAGACTTAATAGCTTAAGATATTTTCCTTCTTAAATAAATGTATTTTGATTTAAGAATGTTTCGATTTATATTTATTATGGTATGTTTAGATTTAGATATCAATATGTATATGTTTATATAGGCAAACAGGCCAAAAATGCCAACAAAATGAACAAAAATGTCCCACAAATTCAAAACAAAGGGGCAAAAATGGCTCTTGCACAATTAAATGTATTATGGATGTTGAATGAAAAGTATCAGTTCGCGAAATTACATTTAGATTCTCTCAGACTGCATCAGATTTACGTGCCGTTTTTTTTTTTTTTTTGCTGCGTTGAGCCTTTTAACCTATCACACGCGTTTCTGTTGAACTTAGGAATGCAGTGGCCAATCAGAGGCGCTTAGATTAGTCAGCGCTGAAAACGCTTAGCTTTACTAATACAGATTTGCCTGCAAATGCAGGAAATAATATTACAATGTTAAAAATGCATTCGATACATTCAAAAATTCAACCTAAACCTTTTCATAGCTGCTTTGTGGATCTGAAAACAAACAAACAAATAAACAAGAATAAAACTTTGAAATGGGATTGTGCATTAATAGGCTAAACATGTTTGTTTTTTCCCCCCTCTCGTTTATGTTCATACTTTTATTTGAAATCACTGAACCTTTTACATATTCACCAACAACTTGAGCTTATACCTTGGAATGTGGGACACGCTGTGTCACTTTGTAAGTCATATTTTTATAGCCCCTTGTTACAGATGCTTTTTTTTTTTTTTTTTCAAAGGTATAAATAATACTAAGTATTAAATTGAGCTCTTTTCTCCTTGCCTGGAAGCAGCTTTAAGTGAAAACTGGCACAGCTTACCCTATACAAGCTATTCATACAGTATTGCAGTCTCATATTGCTTCTGACTTGTATCCACTTCTGAATAATAAATCACTGATCTGACTCTGTATTTTGAAGAGCCAGTTTGACAACATGTTTGAGGACGACGCTCCTTCAGTCAGTTTACAAGACAATGAGTGTTCTCATGTGCTTCTCTGTTAGTATTCTTTGTGTGTGTGTGTGTGTGTGTGTGTGTGTGTGTTGGTTGGTTGGTTGGGCAAGATCAGCATTTAAGTGTGCTCATCAATAAAGCATTTTGGCTTACGTACATCTATATACACAGAAAAGGGTGGAGTGAAAGATATTCAGGGAGCAGTTTGAGTGCTCATTATAGTTTCAAAAGCACATATCCCACTTTGAACAACAGGTGTGAGAAGAGCAATGACAGCTCGTCTAATTTGATGACATCAATCTCCACAAGCAAAACACAATTTTGCAATAGAAAATAGATTTACATGGTGTTTGGCAACAACTGGCAGGTCAACTTCTGAATGCTGCAATGCATTGTACATACAGTATTTACTTTAAATATTATTTTTCTTTACATGAGGCCACATTTTTAACTGAATTTTTTTTCCTTTACATTTGCCATTAGAGAATGTTACTCTTATAAAACATAAAAAAAAGAAATGGCAGATATTTTTTTGAAGTCCAGTATACTGGTTATACGCTGTCCACGCTGCATTTCAAAATAATATTATTTGTTAATATTTATATTATTAAAAATAACAATGTGGTATTTGCTCCAGGTGATAATAACTTTTAATTAAATCCATGGTGTTATTTATGTTTACTTACTAATGACAATATAATATAAAAATACCAATTAGACTAAGTGTGAAATGATTGCCGTGCTTTCGGCTACTTAATTGGATGTTATTTATAATTAAATGAAAATGTATTATAGTTTAAATTGATATTAAGTGCAATTAGTTGAATTAGGAGTGCTTGAACATACATTTTTATATGTAATTTCATAGTTACTTCTATTGTCTTTGAAATATGGTTAAAGTGAACCGCTGAATGCGGACAAGCATTTTTGAGAACTAAGATGTCATTTTATTTGAAAATTGTATGTCATGTATTTATGTATAATTGCACATTTGTAATGATGAATCTGCAATATAGCCTAGTACATCTAAAATATATTAACTTTAAATGTAATATTAAATTATACACAGTTAAAATGATAATCATGTACTTTACAAGTGCTTTAGTATGTTAGTCAACACATCAAAATACGTGTACTTCTATAAATCATGACAAAAGATATAACAATTCAAATGTAATTATTTGATATAATTACAAAGAGCGCTTTTCAAAATGTATTTAAATGAGTTAGAAACAATCACGACAGTGTCTCTCTTTTAAGTTCACTTAATTGGCCTTTTATGTAATTAATATTATGTAATTATCTGCAAGTAGTGTTTTTTATATACTTTTAAGATTTTGGTACACTACAAATGCGCATGCAATACAATTAAGTGCACTTCTTTCTCACAACCAAGAAAAGAATACCAGGGACTTTTATACTCAAAAATGCACAAAAATAAATTATACAAACATAATAAAAGACGTTTATATTATGGAAAAGAGGAGCTAATACATTCAGTATAAATATCTGCTTTTGTTTTCCATGGAAGAATGAAAAGACAAGAGAGTGAACAGATGACGACTGAATGTTCACTTCTGAGTCAACTATCCACCATATGCTGTTCTTAAAGAATTTAAATGTCTAATTTAAAATTTTAACTCAAATGAGCTGATTTTTAATCTATAGATTCAAGAGAAATCAACTCTGGTTCTTTGCTCTGCAGAGTTTTTGCACAACATAGTTGGGATAACCAACAGTCAGAATAACCAACCCAGTTTCATTTTGAAACTCTAACTGTTTTACAGTGTGCTGATTTTGTATGAATTCGCTTGAAAAGCATGAAGGTTCATTAGCCAGTGTTATTGAGGAAAATAAATAGAAACATCTGCTAATGTAGTTGTCATAGCATAAAATGTCAAATGATTCAAAGAAGCCACTACAGAGGTAAGATAATAATAATAACTGGAATCTCTTCTACTTAAACGTCCTGGTAAGTGTCCGTATCGGTCATGCGTCTGATTAATACCCGTGTCTGTTCCACACTGCTAAATGGCCTGTAACAGGGCTGCTGGGTAGAGCAATATGTGAATCAGTCATGATAACGATGACAGTCAGAGAGCCACGTCTGTGTTCCCCCAGCTCTCTGACCCTGCCTGGGCATGATTGGTCACTCCTGATGAGGTCAAAGGTCAGGGTCGGTGTGAACCTGTGACTGCTCTTTCCTGAGAGGGTCAGTCGGAGCGCATACAATCACACACCTCATAGTCTCATACTCAGACATTTAAACACAGACTCGTGGGCAGGCTGTAAACGATCTTTTATCAGTATGAAGCTGCAGCATAGCTGGAATTCTGGCCATTCGTTTTGACTGATACAAACATGCGCTCGCTCCTCATGCTTGGTTGTACTCTAATGCGTTCATTGTACACAAGCACTCTTAGCGAACAAAGAAAGAAAATTTTTTAAACAGTATCACAGTCATAGCTTAGGGTTCGTGAAGCATGTGTTACAAAGGGGAAGTCTTCCATGTAGGCTATGAAGGTCTCACCTGATAGTGGCTTTGTTGAGATAAACATCATTTTGTTAATCATCACCCCTTGCTCGGTCAAAATGATAAAAAAAAAATGCAACTGAAAATAGAGCGTAATGGGAGGTTAGTTTTGGTATTTGCTAATGCGAGCAACTCTACTACTTTCGCTCATACTATTTAGAGTAAGGAATTTGAACGAGATATTATATTATATTATTGGCCTCCTAACAGTCCCCATATCTACTGATTGGCTTTTGTATCAAATTACAAAAAAACTGTTAACGCTAATGCGAGGGTGTTTCTAATACAGCATCTATGGGAGGGATGGTAAATTTGACATTGTTTTCTCTTCTGACTACCGTTATCCGTCTCACTCAATTTTTTTCCTTTTTTTGAAAGTCGATATAAATGTAATGAATTATTATTATTATTATTATTATTATTATTATTATTATTATTATTATTATTATTATTATTATTATTATTATTATATAAGTCTGAACTGGTTTTGTTGAGTGGTTTTAAAGGGGTCCTGGGCATTTTTCAGCTGGCTGGGAGAATGGCTGGCCGCCCAGCTATACCAGCCAGAGTATGTGAGTGGCATTCAATAATGGACCCTTTTCACAAGACTGTGATGACGCGTTTTAGCGGTCATCAGCATCGTAAATCCTCAAAAGTGTATATATTTAGATTTTTTAATAAATGCATATACAGAGTTTTGGCATGAAACTCTAGATGGCGCAAATTTGTGGTGCTCTCCCATTCACTGCTCTCGAAGTTTACCCAACTATGACGACTTCTGCTGCTGAGAAACCGCCTTCGCTTTCGCTCCGCCTTCGCTCGAAATTTCTGTTCAAAACTTATATTAAACGAAATAAATAAATACACAATACTAGAAGAATAGTTTTAACGTGGTTTAATTGAACACTAAAATTAGACCAAGTCTATATTAAAGGGATAGTTCACCAAAATGAAAATTCTGTCATTAGTTACTCACCCTTGTGTCGTTCCAAACCCGTAAGACCTTTGTTCATCTTCGGAACACAGCAAGGGTCCTACCACTGTCAAGACACAGAAAAGTAGTAAGGATATCGGTAAAACAGTCCATGTGATCAGTGGTTCAACTGTGATTTTATGAAGCTACAATAATACTTTTTATGCTCAAAAAACAAAAATAACGACTTTATTCAAAAATTCTTCTCCCCCAAGTCACCCTAGGCACCATTTTGAAGAGTATCACGATGCATGCGCGTGCTTTTCTGCAAGTAAACAATGCATGCGCGTGGTGCTGCTGACGTAGAGCACGTATGCGCTGCACCTTGTTTACGTGCAGATCAAAGCACGCGCATGCATTGTTTATGTGCAGATCAAAGCACGTGCATACATTGTTTATGTGCAGATCAAAGCACGTGCATACATTGTTTATGTGCAGATCAAAGCACACGCATGTGTCGTGATACTCTTCATAATGGAGGCAGAGGGTGACTTTGTTGAAGAAAGTTGTTATTTTTGCACACAAAAAGTATTCTCGTAGCTTCATAAAATGACTGTTGATCTACTGATGTCACATGGACTATTTTAACGATATCCTTACTATCTTTCTGGGCCATAAAATGTTTCAGTTACATTGCTGTTTATGGAGGGTCAGAAAGCTCTCGGATTTCATCAAATATCTTAATTTGTGTTCCGAAGATGAACGAAGGTCTTACGACACAAGGGTGAGTAACTAATGACAGAATTTTCATTTTTGGGTGAACTATCCCTTTAAATGGATGTTTAACTCACTGTGGATCGTCTCTACTATGGTGAAGCTGAGGGTTGTAATTACTTCAGAAACAGAAAGAATATGCTGTAACTTTCCGTTTTCAAGCTGATAAATCACAGGACAGCACTGACAATAATTTTCTGCACTCCTGAATGTTTCTATGTGCACGCGATCTGTACATTATATGCAAGCTTATGTGTTGTGTGCGCGTGTGCAGCAATGTAGCAGCACATTAGTTTAGAGTGGAGATTAACTACCTGAACAATAAACTGTTTAAAATGTGAATTCAACCAATCAGTATTGAGTATCCACATGCTACAAACAAACATGCTTAAGATATATCCTCGAGGACTCGTCCATCGCCGTCATTATAACCTTCACCTTCTTTCTGATTTGAGTGATCCACATATCTGTCAATCTTGCTATGATGTTTAATGCATGAATTCTTGATAAAATGCAGTTATATTATGAGCTGTTGGCATTAATTGTGCTCGTGATGAAGCGGTAGTGGAGCAATCTCGGAGCGAGTGAAAACTACAATGCTCTGACTTTCAAAAAATCCACCACTCAAAAATCACGCCGCTCCACTTCCACTCCACTCTGCTCACATACTCTGATACCAGCTAAAAAAACAACTTAAACCAGCTAGAAACCCCCTTAACAACAATTCAGAACACCCTAGAAGGAACCCCCTAGCAACCACCTATAACACCCTAAAAAGTGCCAGTAAGCAACCATCCAGAACACCCTAAGAACCCCTTAGAAACCACCCTTGGAAACCCAGAACACCCTTGGAAACCCCCTAGCATTTTGGTGCTGAGTTCTACATAGGCATATTCATGAAGCAGAGATGGCCAGATACAGGAGATCATCAGGCACTTCTGTCAAGCATCTGCTTCAAGCAAACTTGACTTCTAACCCTCAAAAAAGCATAAGATTTTCCCCATCGGAACAGGTGATAAAGGTTTGCAATGTTGACAGTCAGGTCAGGTGTGGTTCACTGGAACGATATCTAATAATCATCACTGGAAAGAATGACAACCTCACCCAATCACTGAATAGAGCTTTATTAGAGGTGAGGATGCCCTGCTGCTCAGATCTGCTGCAGTGTTTTCACAAAGGGTGTGTGTGCTAAAAGCAAAGTAGAACAACAATGAGGCTCATCGAAATGTTCTGGTCATGTGACGTGTTTCTTCAGTGTCTTTGGAGGTGTGAGTGAAGAACAAGACAAACAATAGAATGCTGAGTATCTGAAATCAGATGAGAAATGTCCATCAATAATACAATTAATCATCAATCTAAGAAAAGTTCCTTTTTCAAAGAAAATTGCAATGGTTTGTTCACTGAATGCTGGCCTGACACCCTGTATTTCCCATAAGCAGACCTTACACCGCTGTCCCTTATCAGCTTGTTTACAGGTTTCTGTCTTCATCTTTCAGACTCAACATGCCGGCGCTGCCACAAAACACACAAAACCCTAGATCATTCCCACAGAGGAAGTGGATCACGTTTGTTTGCTAATCACTGACCAGTATTAGATGTTTTACAAAAATGTTTGTTTTTAGACATTTGTCTTACATACAAATGCTTTAGCGAGTCAGCAGGAAGTGTATTTTTGTATGAACGTGGAGTTCAACAACAGAATGCACAGAGAGTCACTCTAGACTTACATGAAAAGACAGAAACAGTTCTTCAGACAGCCTAAATACACAGAAGATTTTATAATAAGAAGAATTCATATATAATCAATTAATAGTATTAAAATTAATACTTTTATAAACTTTATTCTGCATTAATTTCAAAAGACGTGAGAGTAAATACATTTATATTGTTACCAAAGAAAAAAAAAATAATAATAATAAAATGAATGAATGAACGAACAAACAAACAAACAAATGCTGTTCTTTTGACCTTTCAATTAAAAAAAAAAAAAATATTATTATGGCTCCCACATATCCCACATAAATAAATAAATGCTGTTCTTTAGACCCTTTGATTCATCAAAGATTTCAGAAAAAAATGTACTATGGTTTCCACATAAATAAATAAATAAATGCTGTTTTTTTTTACCTTTCGATTCATCAAAGAATTCAGAAAAACATGTATTATTGTTATGTATTATTGTTTCCACATTAAAAAATTAAGCAGCACGACAGTTTTCAACAGTTTTTGATAATGTGTCTGTGTGTGTGTGTGTGTTTGCGCGCATGCTAACATGAACTAATAATACAAAAAAAGAAAGAAAAAAGAAAAAAAGCATGTATTATTCTTAGTTAATGTTAATGTCAACATTTTCTAATGCATTAAAAGTTATATTATTTAATGGACCTGAGCTGACATTAACTAAAAATTACTAGTTGTATTTTTATTTACTAACATTAACAAAAATTAACAAATACTGTAACAAGACTGTATTGCTCATTGTTAGTTAATGATAGTTTAATTAAATACAAGGCAGTAAGCTCATTGGCGGCATATGCAGCATGAACCAATCAGCTTGTGCCAAGTCGTTTAACTCTTTGAATATCATCAGTTACGTTAACAACCCATCAGCCTGCGCCATCTAGAGTTTCATGACTAAATTATATATTTAATATATTTAATTATAATTAATTGTGGCCGGGCCGGCCGTGGCCGGGGTGAGGCGGGTCGAAGACCCCCACCCCCCCCAAGGTGGAGCTTTTTTATCTTTGTCTCTAATTGTATTGCAAATAGACATTACTCAGGGCTTGAACCCGCAGATGTTACGGATGTGAATAACAGAAACAACAACATGTCTTAATCCGCACTCAGAGCAGGCCACACTCCCTCCAGAAGCGCTGTCACTCCGCTGATAATGGCTGCGTGTAAACCTGTGCTAGACAGAGAGGGAGGTGAGGGAGGTTTCCAACACTTCTAATTCCTTAATGATGGAGCCGAAGTGGCTGAGACACTGGCTCAGTTGGACCCAAAGTTTATAATCCTGTTTACCCCTAAACGCATCTTCCTCCCAAAGGCCGTCGCTTAGAGAGCCACCACACTGAGGAGAGATCAGGGGAAATGATCTGAAATGTTGTCGTTGAGTAGGTAATGGTTTGGATGAATAAATGTGAGATGTGAGTTAGGCAGTGTTTTTGGAAGTCAGTCAGATAGTCATAAACTGTCAAGAATTTGATGCAAACACTTGTCTTGAAAATTTATTTCAGTGTACAGTGGCACCTGTACAGAGGAAAATTACTCTGATGTTTCCCTTTCATAGCTCAAGAGACATGCATGTAAAGAATGCAGTTCTTTTAAGTACCATATAAATACTTTGTCTCAGATGTTTTTTCTAAAATGAAAATGGACACAAATTAAACATTGTTGACATACAGTACAAGCATAGAGCTATAAAATCAATGTTGAAATGAGAATTTGCGAAGAAATATTTCATTTTGAAATACGTGGATTACAGGCTATTTTAAGCACAGTCTGTAGCATTGCTGAGATATTTTCTGAAAGACACTTCTTCTTCTTCCTTGTTTATATCCAGTGTTGAGATTGAAAGTATGTTTGTTATTTAATATCTGGTATAATAATGAGTCACTGTGTCAGGCGTTTACATAAAAAAAAAATAATAATCAAATTTCAATAAGTGCTGCACTTTTTTAGTCATCAAAGGATGCTGAAAAATATTTCTACAAAAATATTAAGCAGCACAACTGTTTTCAACATTGATAATGGTACGAATCTTTCTTGAGCAGCAAATCAGCATATTAGAATGATTTCTGAAGGATCATGTGACACTGAAGACTGGAGTAATGATGCTGAAAATTCAGCTTTAAATCACAGGAATAAATTACATTTTAAAATATATTCACATAGAAAACTGTTATTTTACATTGCAATCATATTTCACAATATGACTGTTTTTACTGTATTTTTTATCAAATAAAATCAGCCTTGGTAAGCTTTGTAAGACTTCTTTCAAAAACACAGAAGTGAAAACTGTCTCACAGCCAAGGTTGTTTAGTATGGAGCAGTATATATTCCGGAGTAAGTTTCATCAAACAGTTAACTCCACCCGTACTTGCGTGAGAGTGCAGTCTAGTTTGATTGGCAGGTGTTAGATGAGGTGACTGAGTCATGATCAAGAGCTTTGTTCGTTCTCCGTCACACCTGGGGGTCAGCAGCTCCACCCACTTTGACCTCCACCTGTAGAGATTCAGAAACTTAACGGAGCTGAGAATACAGATCTCCTGTTCACCCCAGTCCACCGGCACAAGGCAGTGTTTTAAAGGCCAATAACTTCAAAGAAATGTTTCCAATTTCCTCTCAAGTAATCTAGTAATACCGGTCATTAACATGCAGAAGTTGAAAGGCAATAAATTATGTACTGTAGACAAGTACTTTGGCAATTACTGGGCAAGAACATTTTACATAATGCATTTTGACAAGGAGACAAAATGAATAAATAAGGTGTGGCTTGACAGCAGGTTCATCTGAAAAACAGCTATCTTTGACATGAGTGACGCAGGCCTGTACAGGTACTGTGGTGCTGGATGTTGTTCACAGAAAAAAATCTGTCATTATTTACACTGAAAAAACCCAGTATGCTTTCTTTTCTTTTCGTATTGTTTTATTTTATTGTACTTTACTTTATTTTTCCCCGTGGACCACAAATGGAGATAAAGCTCCAGAAATGACAAAGCTGTAATAATATATGACTTCTGATCTGTTTTCTAAGACTTTTAAAGTCATATGATACTTTTGTGTGAGTTCCAGTGTGATTTCAGTATTCGCTGAAAATCTTCCCATCCAGCTTTCAGCTTTCAAACATCATTATCCATTCAATTTATTCGCATACATAAATTAACTGTCAGTTTGGATATACTACACAGACAATAATCAATGGTGAAAAACCTGGTATGCCAAATTTGACATGAATGAGATTTCAGAGCTGCGGGAAGATTATCAGTGATTTTTTTTTTAATTCTTAAAATGTATGTATGTATGTAATAAAAATAAAAAATAGACAAGTGCTTTATTTTAATTTTATTTTTTCTTTGGAGATTGTCAGAAGTCAGAAGCAGTGAAATTATAAGGAAAGCAGAGGCAGGACGACTCCGTTTGTATTCCACAGAAGAAAGAAAGTCATTCAGGTTTGTAACAACATGAGGGTGACTTAATAATGACAGAAATAAATTTTTTTAGTGAACTATCCCTTTAGCAATCAGTCAAAATTATTTGGCTTTTTTCAAGACTTAAAAAAGGTTTGCTTGTTACTCTGTTGACAATAATAACAACATCGCAAATTTCATTCTCTCTGCCAATTGACTAACATATTTAACATATTTAAGAAGAGAATGGCATTGAAGCCAATCCCATAAATGTTTTTTACATGACATCACAACAAATTCCCATGTGTTTACGAGTACAATATCAGAGGTAGACTTTGATGGGTAAATTAGGGTGTAACAGAGAACATATTTTGGTGAAGTGAGGATATTGATACGAACAGACAGAAATGGATAGACGCTGAAAATTCCAGTTTCTCTGGAGCCGGGCCAAGTGGGTGGCATTAGGTGAACCCGTGCTCTGTATGGAGGAGAACTCCTGTATCACAGGCCGCACTTATCTCTCAAACCAAAACAGTGTCACCACACAGATTACTATTATTAAGTGGCATGACATTGCTGTGGAGATAGAAATATGCGGGTGGTTATGCCCTGCTTGGGTGGATCTGCAAGCTTCAACTGAAAGAAAGGGGCCACATCCAGAACGAGTTTGATCTCAAAGTCAAACTTCACCGGACAGGTTTGAGTTTTAGATAATAGCTGAAACTGGTTTGAATCGTTTCAACTGGGAAGTGGAGAATTTCTGTCATCTGACTGATGTTTGAAATAATAAATAATTTCCACCAGTCATACAACAAATGGGAATGGATGCTTAAAATAAACATTCTTGCAGCAACATCAGTGTAAAGTTATGCAGTAAGACAAGTAAGAGCATATATATTATATTATATTATATTATATTATATTATATGCTCATTAATATCTGTTAAATAGCCATACAGCCATACAAAGGTAATAATTACATTTGTGTATGAGTGTGTATATAATATAATATAATATAATATAATATAATATAATATAATATAATATAATATAATATAATATAATATAATATAATATAATATAATATAATATAATATAATATAATATAATATAATATAATATAATATAATATAATATAATATAATATAATATAATATAATATAATATATTTGTCTATAAAAATATATAATTGTCTTTTGTGTAGGGTTGTGTTTAAGTTTACATTTAAATGGCATCATATTCAAAAATATTAAGCCAAACTTAAGTTTTTTTGATGTTCAGGAGACAAATATTTGGTCACACTTTAGTTTGGGGACCAACTGCCATTAACTAACTATTAACTACAACTTTTGTCTCAATAAACTTCTAATTGGCTGCTTATTAGTTAGTAAGGTAGTTGTTAAGTCTAGGTCTTCGGTGGAGATTAAGGGATCTAAAATATGCAGAGTAAGGCATCAATATGCGCTTTATAAGCACTAATAAACAGCCAATATGCTAGTAATATGCATGCTAATAAGCAACTAGATAATAATGAGATTGAAGATTTGGACCCTAAACAAAAGTGTTACCAAATATTTATACATGTCTCATTTTAACACCCCTGTAACAAACACGTCCTACTGCTATTCATGTAATCCACATACTTACTGAGACATTTCTTTGTAGAAATAGCTAAAGAGGTCTGGTTATGCCTGAGAGCTTTCTAAAGACAGGTGATTGATGACCTACATGGCAGTTGCTTCCTGAAGGAAAAGTATTGCAAACACAATATTCCCAGAAGGTTGGGGATTTAGTGTGTAAACCATAAAATGGTTCGGTTATTATTTCGATCACATTTATCAGTTTAGCATTTAGGTTAAGAGATCCTGTTTTCATGACTCACTGATTAGACCACATCTCTTACAGGGTAAATCGTGTCATCTTTCCAGGAGAAGCCTACCTGTATCCCTCAGACAACAGACCACCTCCGGTCTAGGCGGTTTAAACTATCGCTCTGCTGAAGTCAACTTAAGTTGAATGGAAGAAGGATAGGGGTGCTTGAGATCACTATCTCTTGTAGCAATGTTATGTTGAGCGGACCCACATGTTTTACAAAAGAATCCTTCTCTTGATTTATCAGCCGGCATGGCTTGTGAATGTGACAAGTGTTCAGGCTGAAGAATAATTGCAGTCCTTGTTAAACAATAGACAGCTTTTAGGAATTAGGAAGTGCTATGATTTTTAAAGAATAATTATGTATGTGTGAAAACTTTTACTGAAATCCAATTGAAAAAAAACAACAACATTAGAGCCACAGTAAACACACTAAACGACTTCAGAGAAAACAAAAATGTTAAATTAAGTTAATCGAAGGCCATATTACAAACGTGTATAGGCTATGAGCTCCCCACATACTCAAATTTGTAACTATTTTAGTTTTGGTAAATTAATGGCTAAAATGGATGGCAATAAATGATAGCATATAGGCTAGTTGCACTATTTTTTCTTACAGTTCACTTAGATCCATATTCTTTACGTTCCTCAGTCGTTTTAAAGTAAAAGGTCAGAAGTATGCTAAGTCTGTTTAACCAGATAAGGCAAAAAATGCCTTTCACAAGTTCACCTTAACATAAGTGAGATAAATGCAAGATAAAGGTAAAGATATGTGGCTCTCTGCCCCCGACGGAAGCAACACATCTGGACTTCTTAAAATGTATGAATTAAATAAAAAAAGTGAAGACGAAGTTGGGATGATTGAAAACATTTCATTGGAGTGACCACAATAGTTTGAGCCTGTAGCTCATGATGCAACACACACATATGCACCTTTAATAAAAATATTCAATTTCACAGAATACAAAGCTGTACAATACTTAAAAAAAATCACCATCATAATAAAGAATATTATTCACAATAATCTGAGAAAATCCATGCTAATGTCCCTAATATCATCACAGTGCTGGTCTCCATACACTCAGTCCGTGTAAGTCATACACGTAAGGCCGGTATGGATATGATTTATAGACCGTCGCTAAAAGCGAAGCTCTGAAGAAGTCCTCCTCTGTAGACCCAGCCGTGGCGTCGGGTTTCTGAAAGTCTGTCGTTAGCTGCCTCCGCTTGGTTTTATATCTCCTGTTCTGGAACCAGATCTTCACCTGCGTCTCCGTCAGGTGCAGCGCGCTGGCGAGGTGCGTGCGCTCGGGCGCGCTCAGGTAGCGCTGGCGGCTGAACTTCTTCTCGAGCTCCAGCACCTGCAGGTGCGTGAAGGCGGCGCGCGAGCGCTTCTTCTTCCCGCCGCCGCCTCCCGCCAAATCCGCGGACGACTCTGATCTATCCTCAGGGCTCCGACAAACCGACACATCCTCCGAGTCTGTGAACGTAAGTACGATACATTTAGGGTTTTAAACTCAGTTTCTCACAGGAAAACTGGTCTCAGAATACATCTAAACCTGACAGAAATCCCCTTACGAAAATTAACCATGGTTTTATTACAAATAAAACCAAAAAACATGGTTACTGTAGTTTTGCTAGACTAACCATAGTTTAGCCATGGTATTTGTAGTAAAACTGTGGTTGTACAAATGGTACATGGTAAAACATGGTTGCTACGGTTTTAATGCAATAAAACCATGGTCAATTTTCGTAAGGGCAGCTTCTCACAGGAAAACTGGTCTCAGAACATATCTAAACCTGACAGAGATCTGAATGTCAGGTCTACTTTGAACTAACTTTCGAAAATTAACCATGGTTTTACTACAAAAAACAAAACATGGTTCTTGTAGTTAGGCTATTACAAAATTAACCATGGTTCTGCTACACTAACCATAGTATAACCATGGTATTTGTAGCCTAGTAAAACTGTGGTTATACAAATGGTAGTCAATCCGCCAAAAAAATAAAAAAAAACCTGTTTACTACACTTTTACTAGGCTATACTAAAACCATGGTTAATTTTCGTAAGGCATACATATTTAGTTTACCTAAACTACCTATATACATAGGCCTATGTAGCTAACTGCCTACTAGTTTGGCATGCAAATGATATAACTGCTTAATCTTAATTAACTAAGCTAGAAGTGTACTCAGAAATGGTCTTCAAAGTGCAGTACCTGTTCGTCCGTCTGTGCTGTCGGCTCTGTCGCTCTCAGATTTGCAGGAGTCATCTTTTTTACCCTCTTTTAAGGATAAAATGTCCTCTATGAAAAACGACGTCAGCTGCTTGTTTGAAGCCGCCATCTACGTTGCTAAATTCCTGTTGAAGGTAAGGATAAAGCGTCTTCTTCCTCGGGGTAAGTAATTGGCACTTTCACTCTCCAGCTCAGCTGCTTGACTTTAAATAGCGCGTGAGTGCTGCTGTCTCTTCCACTATTGGAGGAGCGTCCTGTGCTGCGTCATCGGTCCAGGCTCGCTGATGGCTAAAACAGACACGTCTTCGTGGACCATCATTCAGTCTAACACAGAGACAACTGCTGCTTGTCCTGAAGTCTTAATAAATTTACACAGTATAGATATTTTATTTATATTTACTTAGCTGTCCTCCCAAACGCAATCTTATATAAGCATGATATATAATAAATGTATAATATATACAATATAATAATGCACACATCAAATACACATATATCGTTTAAGATATGCAAAATACAAAAATAATAATAATGAATTGCAAAACCAAAATTCAAGAAACTGAGACTATGGAAATTGAAAACATTTATTTATTTATTTTTTGGGTTAATATTTTGTAGTATATTATAGACTAATAAAAAACCAAATATTTATAGTGTAATATTGTTTGAAGTTAGTCTATAATGTACTTATTTCAGTACTTTAGTTTTAAGTAGTTTCATTTTTTGTACTTATTTCATTGTAATGAATTTGTCCAACTCCTGCTGTTTTATTGTAATGAATTTTGATTGTGTAATTTATTATTTTTCACACACACATCTATCTATCTATCTATCTATCTATCTATCTATATATCTATCTCTGTCTGTCTGTCTGTCTGTCTGTCTGTCTATCTATCTATCTATCTGTCTGTCTGTCTGTCTGTCTATCTATCTATCTATCTATCTATCTATCTAGCTGTCTGTCTGTCTGTCTGTCTGTCTGTCTATGATGAATATTTATAGTGTGTAATATTGTTTGAAATTTGTTTATAATGTAGAGTATTGATGTCATAGTTTCATTCTGTTGAATTCTGATTTTTTGAGTTTATCCTTAAACTAAGAAAATGTTACTGCATTTGAGATACAACAAATGCATGTGCAGTAGTTTACACTGAGCCGCTCTGCCCCTCATTCTCAGTCATTTGAGAATTTAGTGAGATTTATTGTGCAAAAAGATATCAGTATTAGTCTCCTATCATCCCTGGATGTCAAGCTGGGGTAAGCCCTGAGGTCCAGGGCACCGGGGTATGTGTTCATAAGCAAGAGGAGGATCCTTAGTCAGACGGGGTCAGAGTGGGTGGCCCCCTCCCCGTGGAGCTAATGACTTCAACATATTTGGTCCCGGCTCCTTCTCCTGACCCACACGTTGTTGTATGGCTGTTTGTTTGTTGTGCCCCTGTGCTTCTGTGTGACCCCACAGTCCTGGGCAGAGGGGAGAGAAGGAGAGACACGGACAGAGAGAGATGTGGTTAAGGGGGAGGCATGTTGAGGTAGAGAACGGGACGGGGAAAGAGGACGCACTGGCCCCAGGAGAGCAGGGAGTTTGCTTGGAATAACACAAAAGCTGAGAGTGACAAACGGTAGTATTGTCCACCGGCATGACCTCCCACCACCATAAGCCCTCTACACTCTACAGTTGACACACTTGAAAACTTAGTCTGTGTCTAGTGAGTGGCAATAGCATCCACTCCAGTTGTTTTATGAATATATTAAATATAAATATGCTTCACATCAACTATAAATATATTAAATAGATAAAGGCAATGTATTATTAAAGGTACAGTTATGTTTCAATACTTTTAATCTATACAATAGTATTTATTGTATTTGTCTGTGCTGTGATTATAAAGTTCATAACTTTTTTTTTTTTTTTTAATTCTACAGTATACTTACTGTAACGTGGCTGACGAGACGTGAGACGTGCGGATCCATGTACAAGCTTTATTCACAGGCGTGGTCAGAAACATGCATGGGTCAGACAGCGGCAAACAGGAATATGGAGGACAAGACACAAGAATAATCCTAGGGCTAGCGAAGGTCAACGAACGGCGAACAGAATCAAAAGGGCGAGACTAAAGGGATAAATCCAGGAAACCAGGCAAGGATCAGAAACCGAGAAAACAGACAAGGCAAGACTAGGCTAAGGCAGGGTAAACTAATGAGGGCTCTGTAGTGTAGCTATCAAATGATAAGCGCTAAACAATACTCGGCACCGGGAAGGGATCAGAGTGAGTGTTAAATAGTGAGTGAGTGATATGAAACAGCTGTGTGCAATCAGTGCTGTGTGCAATCAGTGAAACAGCTGTGTGCAATCAGTGCTGTGTGCAATCAGTGCAATGAATGATGGGATATGTAGTCCGGGGTGATATGCAACAGTGTGTAGTGCGAGAGTCAATGAAAATGGAAAAGGTGACCTCTGATGGCTAGCAGACGGAAGTTCATGGACCGGATACGTAACACTTACAGTACATTCCAAAAGGGGGTTTTCACAGCGATGCCATAGAAGAACCAGTTTTGGTTCCCCAAAGAACCTTTCAGTGAACAGTTCTTAAAATAACAATTTTTTCTTAGTGTGAAAAAAAACAAAAAAAACATTTTAATAATCTAAAGAACCCTTTTCCACTGTAAAGAACATTTTGTGGAATGAAAAAGGTTCCTTGGATGGTAAAGGTTCTTTGTGGAACCATTGATGCCAATAAAGAACCTTTATTTTTAAGAGTGCATATATAGCCAGATCATTCATTTTTGAATGGAGAACTTATTTGAAAATGAACAAATCATCTGGTTATTTATGTGTATGAAGTTGCAAAAATATATTAAAATATTAGAATGCTGCCTCAGTTTTATTAGTAAATCTTGCAAAACAGGTCACATGTTCCCAAAAAGTTATTTTATTTTGTTTTGCTTCAGGAAAACCTTATTTTTAAGGACCTTTATATAGTATCATTAAGACATTATTATAGTTTCTGTTAATAATTTGAATTTGCTTTTATTTTCATATTGATCATATTCATATATATTCATATTTTCTATTGTATTTTTATTAGTTTTCTGCTTTTATTTAATTTTAATGAATTTTAATTTATTTATTTAAAGTTTTTAGTAAAATTTTATTAACTTTTTTTAAAAATATGTTTGAATTGTTTTTAAGGTTTATTTCAGCTTTAGTTATTTACATCAAGCAGCCTAAAACTAAATGAAAATGACAAATGTTGCTTTCGCAGGAAATAAATAAATAAGATATATTAAAATAAAATAAATTAGACATTTAATGATAAATTATAATAAATCTAAATATAATAAAATATAAAACATTAATAACAAATTATATATTTATATATACACAAACAAACTTGTTTCAGTTTATTTCAAGTAACAAAATCTTTTTCATGGTTGTAGCTTTAGTTAACTGTAATAACCCTATAAAGGTGCTCTTGTTGGTTTTTAGTTCACAAAAGGAGAAGAGCTTAAGGATTTTTGGAGGTTTACCTCATTTTAGCTGATGTCATGTAAACTTTGTATTGAGATGTTTTTCATGATAGTGCTCACCTTGAATAATCTTGCTGTCTGTTTCCTCTCTCTCTCCTACACACACACATACAGTGAGCAGACTACCTGCATTGCTCATCTTTATTCTCTATACCTCTTTGATCAAGTCATTTTCCTGTTTTGTATATCTTTCGATGCCTATCTTAATTGCACAAACACATATTCAGTTCCTCATTTACTATGTCATGCTTTGGCCTTACAAAACAAGCAGTAGTAATTGGATGAGCATTTCTTGCGGCTTGTGTAATGCAACTCCCGCTTTCTCTCCTGACCTCTTGTCCCTACACTAACACAATGTGGAAGAGATGAGTAGCGCTGTTTGTTTGTTTTGGGCCAGATGTGGGCTTGTTAGAATCTGACCCTGTCGACAGGAAGACATATGTCATACTGCTATGTGAGCTGGATGTCTCACTGTTGTTTGCTGGGTGGCATCAGAGGTTTGGGTCACTTTTTAGTACTTTACATTAATAAGGTTATCTGTTACCATACTGTTCAAATGTTTGGGCTTGGTAATATTTTGAAGGAAGTGTCTTATGCTCACCAATGCAACATTTATTTGATCGAAATTATAGTTAAATAGTAATATTGTGAAATAGTATTCAAATCTGAAAGAACTGTTGTCTATTTATTTATTTTACATTTATTCATGTGATGTTAAAGCTGTATTTTCAGCATCATTACGCCAGTCTTCAGTGTCACATGATCTTCAGAAATCATGCAAGAAACATTTCTTGTTATTATCAATGTTGAAAACAGTTGTGCTGCTTCATATTGTTGTGGAAAATATAATACTTTTTTCAGGATTTTTGATGAATTGAAAGTTTAAAAGGACAGCATTTTTTAAAGAAAATAGAAATCTTTTGTAAGATTATAAGTGCCTTCACCTGTATTTGATCAATTTAATGCATCCTTGCTGAAAAAAATAAAATAAACATATAAAGATAAAATATTGACAGCAAACATCTGAGTGGTAGTGTAGGCGTACGTTATGATTATGTCATATTTCTGTAATTATATTAACAGTAATTATAGAATTGATTAAGCTTAATTACTTATCATTATATTTTATCACTATCCAAAACATTTTTTTTTTCTATTTGGACAATTCAGCAATATACAGTACCTGGCAAAACAAAACAATAAATAGATAGATAGATAGATAGATAGATAGATAGATAGATAGATAACATTATGCAACATCACAGCATTCATTTCCATCAAGAGTTGCATTAATGTTTGGCCAAGATCATGTATTGACAATATGAGACTCCAGCGCATCGACTTTCAGTAGGGTTAAGAATTTCAGTAGGGTTAAGGTCAGGACTCTGTGGTGGCCAATTCATATGTGAAAAATGGTTCCTTATGCTCACTGAACCACTATATCACAATTTGGCTCCAATGAAACTTGATATTGTCATCCTGGAATATGGACATGAATACATCTTTAAACATGGAATAAATTAAAAGCTGCACATCAACTTGGAAAACATACAACATGTCAGAAACATATTAATCACTGCAATAATGATCCAATCCAAGACTCTTCACTATTTACATATTAAGTCATATTACATACTAAGTCCAATTGGCCACTTTTTTTTTCTTTGTGTATATAGTTAGTGTAGTGTTGCCCTCTTGTGGCCTTAAAACCTCTTTTCATTCTAAATTCCAAATGTCATATATTTACTTGAAACATACTCTTTACACTTACATTTAAATTTAGAATATGTTTTCCTGGAGTGCTATTTTGTGTCAGTATACTATAGTGGTTTGAGTCACATGATCAAAATAATTTGACAGATCCCATAGGAAAATATCAACTGAATGTTACCTGTGTTTTGACAAGTGTATCGTGGTAACTGTAGTAGTCAAACTTAAAAATATTACCTCAGCTGCAGAAGATCATCTGTAGATGAGACGAGCATGTCTTCATTAATGCCTGCCTTCAGGTTAGATGTCAGTTTTGACTGAGGTATTGTTTGAGTTGGCTGGCACCCACATGTGAAGTAATGTAAAGTCTCTCAGAAACTTGTCAGCTAGAGAAAAGAGCTTGCACTTGCAGGTCTGTAGTTCTTTGTGTAGATCAGTGATCAAAGCCTTAAAGGTAAAGTGTGTGCTTAGATGTTAAAATAATTTCTTCCATTGTAGTTTATGTAGAGACAATTGTAACTGTTATTTGTACACTGTAAGTAGAAAAAATAAAAGAAGATAGAGGAAAATATACTGGTAATTTTCTGCCAGATCCATTAGGGTTATGGGCATTTCCTTTAATCATAAAACACAACACAAGAGAGCTCCAAGATATAAATTTAGAATTGTAATAAATACTTGCAGATGCGAGGAAAAAAGTCGGACTTTACTTTAAAAAATATATATTTTATATTCCACTGCAGAAAAAAAATACAGAATTCAGAGGAAAAAAGTCTAAACTGCGAGAGAAACTCATCTAAAAGTTAGAATTCTGAGTTATCTTGCAATGCTGGATTTATATATTGGAATTTTGAGATTATATCAATAAAATGTGAGGCAAAAAGTTTGAATTATGAGATAAAAAAGTTGGATTTATATACAGTAGAGATCAAATATAGAGAGCAATATACAATTTTCTAAATTTAAAAAGGTCACTGTTTAGTCCTATTTGAATTTATCCTAACAGGAGTAGAAGCAAGAGTAGAAGCTTTTTAAGCATATTTCATAAATTAATTGTATTCTGAAGCACAGTATAAAAAAACTTAAATGATATATATATATATATATATATATATATATATAAAATATAATTAAAAATAAAATATATACTCTAATCAAAATTAGAGAACACATAAATACCTCCAAGTTACTGTATTGGTGTTAATCTAGCACCTGGCGCTAATTTCCAATGACAAACCTTATTAAACTGGCAACATTCCTCCAGTTTTCACTGAGATTGCAAGATGGTGGGCTGTTCTAAGGTGACTGAAACCCTGCGACAGGAGGTTGTCCAGATGAAGGCCAAAGGGATGACCCTTTCAGCCATTGCAAGAGAAGCTGGTCATTCCAAATCTGTGATTTCTCGAATACTGCAGGATTACAATGACACTAATTCATTCAAGTCCCCCAAAAAGGCACGTCATCCATGTAAGACAAATGCACGAGAACACAGGATAATGTAGAGACTCAATGGGGAATCGGTTCAACACTGCAGCTGGAATTGCTCGCCAGTTCAGGGATGAACAGGGTATGGATCTGTCTCGGTATGTTTAATAGAAGTCGGACTGAAAGCCCACTCTGTAGTGACCTCTCATCAGCAGAAAGAATCACAAGCCTAGGCTCACCTTTGCTGAGGAGCATGTTGTGTGGAAAAAGGAGAACCAGTCCAAAGTTTACGTTAGTGATGAGAGCAAGTTGAATTTATTTGGGTCCGATGGGAAGCATTATGTTCATCGTCAAACTGGGGAAAGACTGAACCCCGAGTGTATAAAGAAGTTAGTGAAATGTGGAGGAGAAGGTGTCCTGGTTTGGGGGAAGTTTTCTGCAGCAGGAGTTGGACAAAGTTATGGCTAAGAAACCCACTTAAGTCACCGAACTGTGGAAGAAGAGTGGACCAAGATCACACCAATGCAGTGTGAGAGACTAGTGATGTACTGTGGCCATAGATGTGCTGAAGTCATTCAAAGCAAGGGCCTCTATTTTCCTTCTAATTTTTGGCAGCTGTAACTCTCCAAAACAGGTGTTGTACAGTAATCTTCTTTTGTGCTACAGTGGTTACTGTTCTCTAATTTTGATCACTGTGTTTTATACAACATAAAGGTTTTTGTTGAAATGCCTTGGTTATATTGTCAAACATGTTAGTAGAAGAGTGGTATACTCGCAGCTAATATTCTTTCAAATTTTGAGCGATGAAGATGAACAATATTCAATATTTCAGAGAAATCATTTATGGATTGTTCTCTAATTTTGATCTCCACTGTCAATGAGTCATTCTACAGAATTGGTCTAAACTCAGAGTTGGAAGCATCTTAAAAAAATTATTTAAAAAAAAAAAAGATATGTGTGCAAATTGTATAATATCCAAAGTACAAATTTCTAGTAATTGTATTTTCTTAAAAAAAAAAAAAATTTGTCCTCTCCCCAAATTTACAGTAATAATAAATTAATTAGAAGGGTAAAAAAAAGAAAAGAAAAGAAAAAAAAATATATATATATATATATATTGCTATTTTATTGGAAAATTTCTGAGGTAAATAAAAAAACAATTACATTTTGAACAATATTTCAAGTGTAATTTATGAGATTTGTTGTATTCTGAATAAATTTTTCTTTGTAAAAGGCAAAAAAGTTGATCATACTGATTTCAGAGTTAAGGATTTATTATTTTGAATATTGAACCAAAAACTATCATAACATATTAGCTGATAATTCAGTATACTTTATTTTTGGCAAAACATCTCATGTTTCGGTAGTGACTGCACATTTTCGGTAGTGACAGTAATGCTTTTGTAGCGACCACATCACATTACACAATTTTAACTTGCATGGTAAAACACTACTAAAATGTACAAAAAAAATTATAAAAACTAAAATTTTGTTTATTTCCCCCAAATATGAGGATTTCGTTTTCCTAATTTTGTGGGATAACACGCCAAAAAAAAAGAAAAAAAAGGAAGAGAGATGTCACTACCGAAACTCCACCAAATGTTTCAGTAGTGACTGTTTTGGTAGTGACAATTTTAGATACTTTTGAACCTAGCTCAAAGATGCTAATCAGCACATGGTTAGCTAGTACAGTTCTGAACAGTGGTGTACATATAAAAACTAAATGTGGAATAACACTGAAAAAAGTGTGCTTAATTGTAGAAAAAAGGTGTTCGGTAGTGATGTTCCTTAAAGATACACATAGATTTTTCTGACTTTTGAATACATTTACCTCAAAATGATGGAGCCTATCTACTCACCATGTAGCTGAGAGAGAGTGACACATAAATATTTCATGATGATAAATGTAGGGGTATAGTTAAAATCAGTCTCGGCCAATGGACTAAAACATACACTGTTTCTCATGAGTTGAAATTTAGGGGTTAGGGTTCGGGACAGCCACCTCCCAATTGAAAGTACCCAATAAATGATGATTATATATATATTTTAATTATTATTTTGTGGGTTCTCAATAGATAATAGAAGGATCTTAGTAAACATCTAAGATTTGAATACTTAAATGCTTTTTAAATGTGTTTTTTGGTTGTAGGACAGCAGTTTGAACCAATTCTGTAGAATGGCCCATATATATATGTTTGCAAGAGTGCGATTATAATCAACAACGTGCACTACTGAGTAGATGAGTTTAGCTACTTTGGCTTTATGGCATTTATTGTCCCCAACAACCTCTGTACTCCCAATTTAGCCACTTGTAACTACCTGTTAAGATGCGCAAAAGCTTTTGTTGTTGTGGAATAAAATATCTTGAGCTTGTACTAAACCACATAACTTATTCCATTTAAAAAAAAAAAGATTTTGGGAAGATGGAACAGGAAGTGTAAAAATGCTAACTCGCTAACTGCTACTGTGCAGAAATGACACGCTTCACCTTCTGTGCTGTAAAAGAATGGTGACAATGAGTTCGTGGCATTCATCCTTTGAGAATTCCAAACAGCAGGGGGAGCCACATAACAGCATTTTAAATCATAATGGATTACATTTTCCTGAAGGGGCAATAGTCTGGCAGCAAGTTTTCACACAGTACTATCATTTACAGTGTTTAAATCGAGTGATTACATCATAAACTTTAAAAATCACTTGTTTTAAGCACAACCTTATACCTTGCTTTTTTTTTTATTAATATGAGTCACACAGCTCATGTTATATGAGTCACACAGCTCCTTATAAGTGATAATCAGACCTTCTTTGTTGAGTGTATCAAGGCATGTGTCATAGCAACGCGAGAGAATACTTGGCTTTGATGAGGTTCAGTCTTAGACTGATGTTTTTGCATGTGACATGACTGGTTGGGGCAGAAAAGCTGGCGGTTGAGACACGGATAAAGCACTGAGACAGACAGCAGGGTGGAAGCTTGAGTGACAGAACCTCCTCATTCCTGCTGTGGTGATCCCTGAACAAACACCCAGCGCTTCGCTTCAGGCAACTGCCTGCTCTACACTTGTTTGCCACGTACAAACCAGTGTAGCTGTGATTTTAAACCAAACATGATAAGCTAGCAATTATGACGAATGTATTGAGTGTAGTGAATTTTTTAGCCTGACTGATGGATGGAGGAATTTACGATATGTTTTTACTCCTTCACAAATTCCTTTAACCAAAATATTCTAACAAGAGCTAACAGGAATGCAATGCTGGCTATAAAAAAAAAAACAGGAAGTGTTTGGTTAGTAAGTTCAGGCAGGACTATTTTTGGTTGCATTTTGCTATGCAGATAACCGTATTTGTTTTTGGTTTTGATTTTTTGAAATTCTGGTTCCTACAGAAGAGACCTGATGGCACAACTTGAAGGACAGCTGATGGCAGTTTCTTCTTATGCAATATCCATGACCAGATTCATTCTTATTATTTGGAATTAATTCCAAGCCTGTGAAAAAGAAGTGCCCTTAACTGTATTGAATGTGCACTTGTAGTGCACTCCAAATATTAATATAATATTAATGAGAAAATGCTACGTAAAGGTAAAGCACACTTTTATTAACACAATTAAGAACACTTTATATTAAGACAAAAAAGTTTTACTTTAAAGTACATTTTAAATCATTATGTTTAGTGTGTTCATGCCTTAAAGAATTACACTTATTTTGACGTGTTGACATATTAAAGCACATGAGAAGTACTTGATTATAATTTTAGTCTTATTATGTTTATATTTTAAATGTACTAAATCGCAACTTCATTATTACAAATGTACAAATATACAAATATATTTAAATACATGACACAAGTTTCAATATACATTAAAGTATTTATTAAATATTTATAAATATTTTAGATTATCATAAATGCTTGTAAGTACATTTTAACCATATTTCAAAGAGAATAGAATTAATTATGAAATTACATATAAAATGTACTTAAGTCCTACTTTAGTGGGTCAAAAATGCTGGGTTTGTCCCTATTTAACCCAGCACTGGGTTGTATTTAACCCAGCATTTTTTAGAGTGCAGGTTCAACTAATTTAATATAACTGTAATATAAATTTGCATTTGAAACTATTATGTATTTCTATTTAATTGCAATTAACATGCAGCTAAGTGTCAAAAAACATTAAATTCAGTTTGAACTTAAGTATATTCTTTCATTATTATTTCCATAATATGCAATCTTTTTAGAGTGTGCTAAAACTTAGTACCAGTTTTATGTGAGCAATGACAACTTACACCTGTTGCACTTACAGTCTCTAGGCAATACAGGATGTACGCTACTGTAGGCTCCCCTCAGATGTGGAAGTGGTGCTATATGGTTTTTGAACATTAGTTCAATAATCTATGACAGTGACTCGACTGTGTGGCTTTCAATGGTAGTCACTCAATCAGATGGACGAGCAGAGCGGATGAACTGGAGACACTAGTTCTCCATTAGAGGGAAGCGAGGGAGAGAACAAAAGGAGGCATGGCATGCTGGAAAGGTGAGTACATCTCTTCTGGACCAAATTAATTACTTTTCCCTTTTAAGAAGTGACATAATGTCTCCAAAGCTTGCTCTGTAATGAGGCATCAAAGCAACTCACTCACCACATTATGCGCAATAAAAGCCCCACTGGGGTAATTTTTTTTTAGGTGAGGGGTGAATCTGTATTCTGTAGGCGACTGCAAATGGTAAGTCTATAAACTGCATACTGAAATATCCTATATACTCTTCCATGGCTGCGTTTCCCAAAAGCACCATAAGCTAAGTACATCGTAGACCCATTGAAACCAATGGAGCAGCGATCAACTTAGGCTTACGATGCTTTACTTAACGCAGCCCAGATCAGTTCAGTTCAAATTCAGTGGGGCTAATTTGAGTATCTTTGATGGTGAGACAATGAAATGGCAAACGGCAATCAGTTGCACAACATGCATCTTAAATAAGCAGAAAAGAGGAAATGCATTTTTTGACATCAAGATTGTTCAAATGCAGTTTTGCCGGTATTCCGCTCAGTTCGAGTGTATCTTGCCAGGGGACATGAGTGTGTTTATATGTGGAGGCAGTTGAGTGATGTCTCTTAAGTGTGGACAGATGTGTAGCGTAAGCATTGTTAGGGAGCATGAGAGTCTTTTCTATAGATGTCTAGTCTTCATGCAGACAAAATGTCCAAAGCATCTCTTCCGATGTAGTAACAGCACAGTCCGTGTCCTCACAGACCGCACGCTGCCTCAGATAAATGCTGAAGACGTTCTGTGGAGCTGTGGTTAAGCTTGCATTTCGAGTCTCTTTAAATGCTGCCACTCTCCCCGTCTTGTTTTAAACTTCTTGTGTGCTCCAACAAGTTTCAGCAGCTTCAGAGGCCTTGTTGTTTTTCACAGTCCTATTGTTAGGGATTCAACATTCTGATACAGTTCTTCTCAAGTTCTAGTTGAATTCAGTTCATGCATGTCCTTTGTGATCTCTTGTGATCAAAGATAAACGCTTTTATAAACCTAAAATACAAGTTAAAACGAATTTCAACCCAGTAGTGCAGAGTTATCGAATGTCTTCGTAACTTTTACCTCATTTTGTATTTTGACCCTGCAGGATTAGTGTAGGTTACAGTATTAGAGAGATACATTATACATTTTGACCAACTTAAACATTTCCGTCCAGTGACTCCTCTTGCGGTTTCACCATTTCATAAATAATTAGATGGAATGAAGTCAGCTTAACCTTTAGCCCTTCGGCCAGTTTCCACTTCCTTCAGAACTGTGGAACGAGTTTTTGTGTGTGTGTCTTCCAGAGTGACAAGCCAGAAGTGAAGATCCAGGCCTCCTGTCACTGAGTAAGTATCTGATCTGATCTCTTCCTGCAACGAAGTGGACAGTACTTCCGACGCAACTCATTTACCTCTCATTCATTTGCATGTATCTGCATACTTGTAGCCTCACACAATCTCATATAAATGTTCAGTACATTTGTGTATAAACACAGAGACCCCGACAAGCACTCTCTCACACACACACACACACACACATGTTGTGTTTCCATGTTTTATGGGGACATTCCATAGGCGTAATGGTTTTTATACTGTACAAACTGTATGTGCTATTGCCCTACACCAACCCTACCCCTAAACCTACCCCTTACAGGATACTTTGTACATGTACACACACACACACACACACACACACACTTATCTGATCTCTTGAAGTGGCCGTAGTCTCCACTCTGTCTGCCTGCTGCTAAATACTGCTCTTAGCTACGTATATCAATCTGCTAAATACTGCTCCGAGCCACATACACTTCCCTTATCTGAACCCAGCGCTGACGAGACTCTTGAGAGAGTTTTCCATCTCTGCCTTGATTCTATCCAACACAGTCTTTAACAGGAAATAAATTGGCCATTAAGATAGGACTGAAGTTCTGAACTCTCCCTCACCAGCATCAGTGAAACATTTCTGATTGCTCATAATAGTCTGTCTGATAAGAATGAAAGGCATTTCACATCTCACAAACCTTGCCTCATAAAACACACTCGCAAATATAAATATATAGGCCTATATATTTACGACAATTACTATTGTATTTTATAGTTGTGTGTCAATTGAGTTTATAAGTGAAACATGCCATAATAACAATCCCTTAGAAGCACCTTCAGGAAATATCTAAATGAGCAGAATTACATTCTGTACGAAATTCCATGATGCGATTTTTCAATGCTGAAGCAGCATATTTGTAAACATTCTCCTATAGGGTTGGTTTATCAGATCTACAATAGCTTGCTCGCAGTCAGATTTGATTTGAATCGTTTTCTTGACAGATCGGGAGACAAGACTGAAAGAGTGCCGGCTTGTCTGCGGTTCTGTTTACTCTCAGCGCTGCATCCTGGGTCCTCTGACTTATCACGTCTCTTCAATTGTTTTATCTGTTTGGCTAATGTGAGTGTAATGACACGCTCATTGGAAAGCGTTAAGATTGGGAGATAATTGAATTGGTTTAGTTTACGATATTACAGTGAATTGCAGCGGCTTGCTTAACTTTTTTAAGGCTGTCACTCTGTTTAGTCGATTTGACTTATTTTAAATCTTAAAATAAATTCTCGTTGAATAGCTAGTATTTATTCGTAAAGTAAACATTTTTACTCTCAAACTTCTGAAAGCCACAACAGCATATCATGGGCCATAGAAAAAACTTGTTCTTTATATCTGTATGTTTTTTTTATTCTATAACTTAAAAACAAACGAAAAATGGAAAAAGCGACAATAATTTTTTTTTTTTTCAAGCGGCCTAAAACGTTTCATATAGGCTAGTAGCCTAATATCTAAACCTTTTTCTTTCTTTCTTTCTTTCTTTCTTTACTTGCTATTCTAAAATATTTAATATGATCGAATCAGCTGACTATACTGGGTTATACCAACGAAACAAAATTTACGGATCGAATCAGATGAAAAATAACTAAACACAACGAACATATTTACTTTGTACAGTAAACCATGCGATTGCTATAGTTCATATAACTGCAAGAGTTAACATGTCTGCAACCTAAACGAGCTGACAGACCATTTCTTTTAAAATGGTCTTTTTGTTTCTTATGTAAAAAATAAATAAAAAAGAATAATAAAATAAAATAAAAAAGTCCACACACGTTGGACTAATATAGCCTAAATACGTATAGCCTACGAATTAATAAATAATTAAATAAATAAATACATTTGAAAACCTAGCTTAACTATTTTAAGGTTAAATAGCCTATAGCTTTTCCGTTTAATTGATATGTTAAATCATTATTTGTCTGGGATCCGCCACAATCAACACATTTCACGATAAAAGCCTTATTTGGCATAATTTAGCTTTCCTAAATATATATATATATATATATATATATAAAAAATCTCTTTCAAGCTAAATGTTATTAAATATTTAGTCTTTATTTGGTGTTGTTTGTTGTGTAAACCACAGATATAAAAACAGAAATATATATATAAAATCAGACAACAATTTATAGGATATGACAGTGTATTTTCCTCAGCAGTGCCATTCGGTTAAATAGTCTTAATCCAAAATCTTCTCTTTTAGGACTGATGCCATGGTCTCACCAAGTTCTGATCCCATCAACACCTCCCGTCGTCAAATTCATATCCACAAAGTGGTTGGGTATTTGATTTGTGTTGGCAAACGGTGGTACAGAAGTGAAGTTACAGTGGTATGGGTTATTTCCATAGCTGTTGTAATAGTTATTGTAGGGATATGACACAGTGACATTGTACGGAGCTGCATGTGAGTGTAATGACACGCTCATTGGAAAGCGTTAAGATTGGGAGATAATTGAATTGGTTTAGTTTACGATATTACAGTGAATTGCAGCGGCTTGCTTAACTTTTTTAAGGCTGTCACTCTGTTTAGTCGATTTGACTTATTTTAAATCTTAAAATAAATTCTCGTTGAATAGCTAGTATTTATTCGTAAAGTAAACATTTTTACTCTCAAACTTCTGAAAGCCACAACAGCATATCATGGGCCATAGAAAAAACTTGTTCTTTATATCTGTATGTTTTTTTTATTCTATAACTTAAAAACAAACGAAAAATGGAAAAAGCGAGAATAAATTTTTTTTTTTTCAAGCGGCCTAAAACGTTTCATATAGGCTAGTAGCCTAATATCTAAACCTTTTTCTTTCTTTCTTTCTTTCTTTCTTTACTTGCTATTCTAAAATATTTAATATGATCGAATCAGCTGACTATACTGGGTTATACCAACGAAACAAAATTTACGGATCGAATCAGATGAAAAATAACTAAACACAACGAACATATTTACTTTGTACAGTAAACCATGCGATTGCTATAGTTCATATAACTGCAAGAGTTAACATGTCTGCAACCTAAACGAGCTGACAGACCATTTCTTTTAAAATGGTCTTTTTGTTTCTTATGTAAAAAATAAATAAAAAAGAATAATAAAATAAAATAAAAAAGTCCACACACGTTGGACTAATATAGCCTAAATACGTATAGCCTACGAATTAATAAATAATTAAATAAATAAATACATTTGAAAACCTAGCTTAACTATTTTAAGGTTAAATAGCCTATAGCCTACTGCCAAACATTTTGTGTTGTATATTATTATGTTCAAAGTGTTATGTTCACTGGACATTTTACAACTCATTGAGGAAATCAAATCATGTCGGAGTGTAGCTACTCGAAAAATACAGTAGTAAAAAATTATCAATTATTTTAAATGGATCTATATATACATCAAAGATTGTCACATTTTAACTCACAGACACCAGTGGTGTTTTTTTTTCCGTTTAATTGATATGTTAAATCATTATTTGTCTGGGATCCGCCACAATCAACACATTTCACGATAAAAGCCTTATTTGGCATAATTTAGCTTTCCTAAATATATATATATATATATATATATATATAAAAAATCTCTTTCAAGCTAAATGTTATTAAATATTTAGTCTTTATTTGGTGTTGTTTGTTGTGTAAACCACAGATATAAAAACAGAAATATATATATAAAATCAGACAACAATTTATAGGATATGACAGTGTATTTTCCTCAGCAGTGCCATTCGGTTAAATAGTCTTAATCCAAAATCTTCTCTTTTAGGACTGATGCCATGGTCTCACCAAGTTCTGATCCCATCAACACCTCCCGTCGTCAAATTCATATCCACAAAGTGGTTGGGTATTTGATTTGTGTTGGCAAACGGTGGTACAGAAGTGAAGTTACAGTGGTATGGGTTATTTCCATAGCTGTTGTAATAGTTATTGTAGGGATATGACACAGTGACATTGTACGGAGCTGCATGACAGGGTTTGCCGTCTCGCACCAGCACGGGCACCGCCACCCTCCGCGGGCCGGCCAGCTCCAGAGTTTTATCCTGGCGCTGTCTCTTACACTTGTACCTCCGGTTCTGGAACCATATTTTGACCTGTGTTGAGGTGAGCTTCAGCACGTGAGCCAGGTGGTCTCGCTCGGGTGCTGACAGGTATCTCTGCTGCTTGAAGCGTCTTTCCAGCTCAAACACTTGAGTCTGAGAGAAGAGCACTCGAGGTTTCCTGCGCAGCCTCTGCTTTGATTTCTCCCCCGGTGTTTCCTCTTTTCTACCATTATAACCGGAATCGTCAAATGGACACATACCTATTTGGAAAAAAATACAATAAATAAATGAAGAGTTCAGATGCAAAAGCCTATAAGTGCCATCTGAAATTTTCTTCTAAAATGAGCATTTTTTTCTCAGGCTCTCATGTGTAGGTTCAGTAATTTCACTTTAATGGCAATGAATAGGTTCTTGTCATTGCCATTAAAGTGAAATTACTGAACATAAACATAGGGGCCTGAGGGGGGGAATAATGCTCATTTTAGAAGAAAATTTCAGATTGAACATAGAGGCTTTTGCATCTAAGCTCTTCAAATGTATGCTTATAAATGCGGTATGAAATTACATTGAATGAAGGGGATTAATAAATACAACATTATTATTAATATTAATTATTAATAATTCTATTAGCCTATTTTAGTTGTTAACACTAGTAGGCTACTACTATGACATCTAGGCCTATACTAACATCTAATCGAATGTCTAATATCGTTTTCATGGTTTTAGAATTTAGCAGTCAACTTGAAATGCAAAAACATGCTCATGCAAAATGTAAATGGGGTGTAAAATAAAATCACGAGGTTACAGCACAATTTGTGTTTGTTATATTACATATTATAGAACTAATTTGGTTTTAGAGCCAATGATAACATCATTTTACATTATATTTATTACATAATACAATGTGTTCTTCGGTTCTTGTCAGGACCATATTAGTGAAGAGCCTTCTTATCAGGAACCACTGATGGTTACTTAGTTGTTTTTATCCTTTAGAAATACGATTAAAAAAAAATACAATGTAAGATGTTTCTCATGTCAGTGTATTGGTTTCTTGATTCTTTAAGATGCACTACACATGCATCAATTAATGCGTAAAAAAGAGAATACATGTTCGTTGTGGAACTTTAGAATTGAGTGTCAGACTGTAAACACTTTTTGGGTTGTAACAAAAACACTTGGATTGTTTAACGCAAAGGATTTAAAAATAGCAGTATTAACTATAAATATCCTACTTGTTTCTTCGCTCGGATCCATCTCCTCCTCCGTTGGAGATCCGCAGGAGCCTCTGACGATGTCAAAGTCGTCTGAATTGAGGGCGCATTTCACCTGTTCCCCAGCGATCACGCTGTGTTTCTCGGGACTGTAGAGGAGATCCAGGCTCCGGCTCAGCGTGCTCTGCATGCACTGAAGCTGAAGCGACTGCAGCGGGACAATGTCCTGCTCAACACCCATGAATCCGTTGGGGTTCAGAGCATGTTGCTGTTCCGGTTTGAGGATGTCCTTTACCGAAAACGGAGTGGAGGTTACAGGACTCGGAAGCATCGCTGCGGTGGGTGCTTGAAGAAGGGTTCTTCGGTTCACCTTGTCAAATTCAAAGCAACATCAGTTGACTTCGTTCCTACAGATGTCCTCAGGTAAATTCTCCTTAACGTATCGCCTATATATCTGTTTGACCTATAGGCTATATATGTGTATCTCCTCGTGGAAGCAGCACTAGATCTTCCTCTTTCCGCTGCTGTTAGACGCTGGTGAAGGTGTGGAGAGAAGCGCTCTTATCTAATAGAGAGCGTCCTTATCTCAGATTGACCCGTCCCATTCTGTGCCTCCCATCATCACCTGTCCCAACTCACAGCAGTGTTAGGTTGTTTAATAAAGGCCTCCAAATCAAGGCAGTTGTGATTGAAATGTCATTTATCAATATGCAATTTCAAGTTGAGTTGGTTGACACGATCAGTTTTGAACGTGTGGTGTGAGTGCACACTATTTGTCACGTAACCTAAAATCTAGACTTAATCTAGTACTTCAGTTTATAACATTTCAATTAAATGGTTTTAATCAAGTCAAAAATCTTATTTAACAGGACTAAGCCTGACTACATTGGGTTACAAAAACGAAGGTGATTTATTAAGGGCTATTTTAAGTGGAAATGAATAGTTCAAGTGTGTCAATTCATCTGGAATAGCCTACTAAGCTAAAGCATTAAGATGGTTTGGCTTGGAGCCTAAGGTGACCATAAGATCTGAAACAACATTACTTTTGGATTTTATAGTTGTTATTGTGAGCCATTTATGTTAGAGTGTTAACTCAATGTTAGCCTACTACTAAAAATGGTAAAAACGTCATGTGGTAACATAAAAATTAATTGATTTATTTGAATGAAAATGTCATTTAACATTACTGTATCAACCTAAATATATTAGGTTACACCAACAAATCTAAATCTAAGGTAAGATCAGGTAAAATAATTTCAAAATAATTTAACGTAACAATTGCATTTAATAACTAGGCCCAATATTTTTTTGCTAATGGTTTTCGATAGCCTTATTTTAGAAATTGAACGTTACTAATTGACCTGTTATCAAATTTAATTGCCACGACATTTAAAATATGTTCACAACTTTCGCTATAGCTACAATCAATCACCAAGAAAAATCTCATCTAAAAAAAAAATCTAAATATCACAAAAGAGAACCACTGGAAATTCAGTGTTTTCAAACCCTAAAAATAATATTTAAATGATGAAATAACAATAATTCAAATTAGCAGTAAGTTGTAACAATGTATTTATTAATCATTGAAAATAAAAATTATTACAAACAGCTTATTTACATACACATTTATCTGTTGTATTTAAGACGTGCAAGCAAAGATATTTGGTTAAATGTTTACTCAAAAGTTTTATATTATGCCAACAGTGTTTTTGAATATGACTTTAGAATCTTAATATTAGATATTCCTTGTATGCTCCTAATTGCTGCAGTCTGCAGGTAACCTACGGCTTCCTCCATTCATCCTCGTGAAATCAGGGATAAATTGGTTTGTGCTTGGGTGAAGTAAAGTGGATGTCCGAAAAGGTGACGCCGTCACTGACATCCAACAGGCCTTAGTGTACACAGGCCACAACAAACAGTAACCCTACACCTGATGTAGTCTCTGGCGCCAGCCTGCAACGCTTGACTGAGGTTCAGACGCACAGGAAGAGCCTCGCGACCACCGGATTACACTTCAGCTGTCTGTCCATTACCTGCCTTCATGACAGAAACCACAGCACTGGCTCTCCTTTATTCTTGTGCAGTATAGGCCTATACAAACTATATATGTTTGCGTATATTTGAGCATATCGTGTTTCAAGTTAATTATTGATTTACTTGTAGCCTACATATTTGTCGGGTTTATGTCAAATTGAGATTTGAAAGGTCGCCTCAGGTCATTAGAATCAAAACGTTTTTGCAATATAGCCGTCATGAAGGGTTTCCCCTCGTTTAAAACAAAAATAAAAACACTTTTTTTTTGTCAAATGAAGTGAAATGTTCTTTATTGTAGATCTGAAGAAAATATAAAATAATGAAAGTCTCATCGCCACGTCGCTGTAATAGCCTACACATCTGCCACCCTAATGCGAAATATATCTACAGTGTATAAAGTAGTTTTTGTTAAACTTAAGTTTGTGCCATGCATATGTGAACGAGAAGTAAACTTTAGCATACTTTAGCAAAAAGAGTTATTACTGAAATACTTAAGTGTGAACTAATGTTTTCGGACACTTGCATGTTCAATGTTATCTGCAATTAAACAGAAATTTGTTATAGTTTCAATTTATATTAAATGCAAGTAATTGAACGTAAGAGTGCTTTTTCATCCACTTAAGAAGGACTCTAAAAAAAAATGCTGGGTTGTTTCAACCCAACTTTAAGTCGCCACGTCGCTGTAATAGCCTACACATCTGCCACCCTAATGCGAAATATATCTACAGTGTATAAAGTAGTTTTTGTTAAACTTAAGTTTGTGCCATGCATATGTGAACGAGAAGTAAACTTTAGCATACTTTAGCAAAAAGAGTTATTACTGAAATACTTAAGTGTTAATTAATGTTTTCGGACACTTGCATGTTCAATGTTATTTGCAATTAAACAGAAATTTGTTATAGTTTCAATTTATATTAAATGCAAGTAGTTGAACGTAAGAGTGCTTTTTCATCCACTTAAGAAGGACTTACATATACATATTTATTTTTAATTTCATATTTCATTACTTCGACACTCTAAAAAAAAGTGCTGGGTTGTTTCAACCCAACTTTAAGTCAAATATGAACTAACCCAACTTTTGGGTAAAAAATTTACTGTAAAAATGTAACCCAACAGCTGGGTCAGTCCATATTTGACCCAAAGTCGGGTTTGAAGTATGGTTAAAGTGTAACAGCTGAATGCACTGACAAGCATTTATGGCAAACTAAAATATATTTTAATGTAATTTCTATTGGAACTTGTATTTAATTTAAATATATGTGGAATTACACATAGGTATGGATGAAGTTGTAGTTTAGTACATTTAAAATACTTTAATATCAAATAACACGCTACACTCTAAAAAATGCTGGGTTAAAAAGGAACAAACCCAGCTATTGGGTTGTTTTGACCCCAACTGCTGGGTCAAAACAACCCAATAGCTGGGTTTGTGCCTTTTTAACCCAGCGCTGGGTTATATTTAACCCAGCATTTTTTAGAGTGTACAGTTAAAATTAATCAAGTAGCCTACTTTACACGTTAGTCAACACATTAAAATAAGTGTACTTCTTTAAAGAATGACAAAAGATTATTAAACAGTGATTTAAAATGTACTTTCGATTGAAACGTTATGTTATATGAAGGTACAGTCTACGTTAGTCAACACATTAAAATAAGTGTACTTCTTTAAAGAATGACAAAGATTATTAAACAGTGATTTAAAATGTACTTTCGATTGAAACGTTATGTTATATGAAGGTACAGTCTTTTTAAAAATGTGCTTTTAAGATTTGAGGAACACAACAAATGCATATTCAATACAATTAAGCGCACTTCGTTTTCGCCATGATGACAAGACGTGTGCGCGTAGCCTACATGAGACACTGCGTTTGTATTTACGTACAAATAGCAACAAAACGCCACACAATATTTATGCATATTTAGAGGAGATTGGGGCAGTTTGTCACTCTGCGAAGTTGTGTGACAAGGGCTAAATCTCAGAATTAGGGACTGAGTCCAAGTTAAACATCTACTTCAAATCCCTCATTATATACATTATTTTCACCATACTGAAATATATTCTGATAGTTGTTGGGTAAACAAGAGAAGAGAACACAATAAACCGCACTTGACAACTGTAAACTAATGGGCTAAGGATTGTATTTGAAAGATGTAACTTGAAGATTAATCGCAGGAATATTTTTCATAAATGGCAGGTCGGGGTAAGTTGTCACACTTGTTTGTCATATTTTTTATACAGTTCATTCATTACAGTATTTTTTTTTGGGCCCAAAACAATGGTTTCTTATTTTCACATAGGCTGCTATTTCGTTTATTACTATTTTCGTATTACTGTTTATTTGTTCACTTTTTCTAAAGAGCATTTCATGCAGGCAATTTAATATTTACACACACACAAAAAAAAACGGTTACACTTTATTTTGATAGTGCACTTTAGACATTCTTCTAACTATATCGAACTTTGCAACTACATGTCAATTAATTGTCATTAATTTGCAACTACATATCTACTAACTCTCAAAGTAGACTGTTAGGTTCAGCTTAGGGTTAGTAGAATAGGTTGACATATACTTGCAAAGTTTCTCATAGTATGTTGTATGTTGTGGACCCATCAAAATAAAGTGTTAGAAGATATTAAGCAGACAGCCTACTAATACTCTAATGACTGCTATTGACACGTAGTTGCAAAGTTATCTGCTGTTAGTAGAATGTCTAAAGTGGACTATCAAAATAAAGTATTACCAAAGACACAAGAGACAGAAATTCACACGAATTGCATATATGTAGTATAGAAATAGTGTATCATCTAACCCCGATTTTCCCATTACCTATCGACTCAATATATCATATCGAATTATAAGATAGTATGGAAAAATTCAGGTAATATACTTAAAGCTGGTGCTAAATTTAATTTAAAATGAAAAGTAATCAAATATGAAATAACAAATATGAACTTTTACTGTATGCAGCTACTGTGTATGCAAACTGCACAATCATACTTAACACTATTGTAGAGCATTTGAGTTAAAGCTTTTAGAAAAAAAGTGAGAAAAAAATCCTCAGTGTTACGCTTTTAACTACAGGGTGTATAGATTGGTGTAACCAGTAGGACCAGGAGCTTTGATCCTGTCACTCACTGATGAGGTAATGATATAATTGCGCATCTGTGTCCTGGGAAGGCAGAGTGTTCATGAGTTCCGCAAAGTTGGGGTCCCAGCATTCATAAAACTCAACGAATCCTTTGGCCTCTGAGCGAAGCTTATGGGCTCCATCTCGCTGCGAATGACGGCAATGTAACGTAAGACGGTAGTTAAGTAATAACCGTAATTAATCATAATGTAAAAAAGAGCGCTGATGGCTACTGAAATGAGACACTCGCCTCCGAGCCTTTTCTTTAAACAGCTAGTCACCGGAGAACTCCATCAAAACGTTACTCGAGAATCAGTTGGTGTGCAACGCTGAAACCTGTAACCTCATACAGTGACGGACTCCCGGTGAAGTGTATTTTGATTGACAGTCCTGGATGAAGAGGGCTTCCACCGGACACGGAAACTGTAAGGGTTTGTTTCAGCCGGGCAATTAGTAGCCTAAATATATATAGCCTATATATTTGTGTTGGTGCCTATTTGTGGCTTAGTTAATGTGAGACATTTAACCTATATATGTACAACCAAGTGTGCATATCACACTTCACTGAATGTTACAACTAGGCCTATGTTTTTCACACTTGACTAAATATTGCTGTTCGTCCTATATTAACAGTTACTGCATTAGTCACACTCTATATGGTGAAGTAAGACCATTTTATTTCAAATAATTATTGAAAAAAGGCCAAAGAGCATTCAACGTATTTTTTTTATTTATTCCTGCTACAATCAAGGAAAACTACTAAATCCCTGAAATGTGAACGTAAACAGTTCAACTGTTTCTGAAGAGAGAGTACTGTAGTTTAAATAACAATTGGTATGTTCTTTATTGTATTAAAGTGACCTCCATAATTTGTGTATACATACATACCTATATTTCTGGTAATTTATTGTATAGGCTATGCCTGAGAATTTCAATCAACTCTATTAAAGGGATAATTCACCCTAAAATGAAACTTCTGTTATCATTTACTCAGCCTAATGCAATTGCACTGTTCTGATGACTTACATGGATAAAAAAAAACACTGTTTCACAGAAGTCATAAAAGTTTGGAGCAACATGGAGGTGAGTAAATGATTTCAGAATTTTAATTTTTGGGTGAACTATCCGTTTAATATATGGTCTAACGATTTAACAGGGAACATTCCAGTAACATTAATATAATACTTGTCCAAAGTTATCTGGTCTTTGATGTTCTCAAAACATTATTTATATATTCTTCGGAATGTTTTTTTTTTTTTTTCCTGAAACGTTTTAGTTGGACGTTTGTCTAACATTATTAAATGTTACTTGTTTCAGAATGTTCAGAGGACATTCAAAAGTAACAATGTGTGAAAAATGATCAAATGGAATGTCCCTTTAATGTTTGCATGACCAAGAAAAACGTTTTAAAATTCTGAGAACGTTCAGAAATTACGTTTTCATAACTTAATAAACTTAATAATAATAAACTTAATATTAGCAAAACGTTCTTAGTACATATTTGGTTAGCTGGGTACAATGTGTGTTTTAGTGTAGACTATTGATATTTGTATTTTAATAACATAAACTATTGCCAGAATGCACTAGAAGGATTGAATGTGGTTAACTTGGAGAAAATGAAAACTATATCGTTTATATGCCAGTCCTTTTTTTTTTATGGAAATCAATAGGAATCCATATTACTGTCATATTGTGATTCTAGCCACTAGATGTCCCTGTAAGTCTTGTTAAACAACTCAAGACAGTTTCAGAATAAGTAGCACAGAACATTAATGCTTTAAATCTTGTTAACTGTAATCGCCCAGTCTTCAAATACGTTTGATTGATTATTATTTTCAACAAAATGTTGAACATAATTTATAATACTAGTTATTTAATATTAAACAAATAAATAAATAAATAAAGAGAAATATTAAATGGGCTCTAAGCCACATTTCATAACCCAAAAAGCTTCTTTTTTCTTCTTCATCATAAGTATATCTTGTCTTAGCAAATATAGCTGTGGAAAATATACACAAAATGTAATTTCAAATATTTATTAGGGATACTTATAAATATATAATATTGTACACTGCAGGTAATTTTAAGAGTTTAAAACACATTGATCACATAAAGGCTTTACTATGCTAGAGATACAAATGACAGGTGTAACAGCTCTAGTCTCACGTGACTATATTCTGGAAACACAGGCGGAAGTCCGTCACAAAATTTAGTGAACACTGCCTCCTGCTGGAGAGAAAGACCGAGGACTCAAAATGCTCAAATGCACTATTAGAAGCTCTAGAAGAAAATGAACTGACATTAGTAAAGAAGTGTAAGAGTCTACCTTAAATATAGTTTTTGCTGTTCTATTCATACCAAATGAGCAGTAATGTGCTGTTTACACCTAGTGAATCAATTGAATGATAGAAGGAATTCCACATTGTCATGAATTCCCCACCTCAATTACGAATTTGACTTTTTTTTTTTTTTGCCTCATCAGAAGAATGCTCCTTTTTACAGTCTAAAGTCCGCGTCATTACACTAGGACTTTTGCACCCATTCAAGCCAGGGAATGATCACCTCCTGCTGGCTGGACTAAAAGTAGCTGCAGCAGCAAGCTATATTTTCACAAATGGTTTCCCATCATTGTACTGACCAAGCTCTGGCCTGCTTAGCTTTAGTGAGGAACCAGACTTTTTTTTTTTTTTTATTAAAAAATTACTTCACAACAAGTACAAAGAAAGATAACAACAACATTTAAAAGTCTTCTGGCGATAAGACTTCAAAACCAGTTAATGTTTTGACAATATAATAATTATTTTTCATAATACATTGTTAAAACATTTCAATTTTCCCATTCATGTTAAAATAATCATATAAAGCTTTCGATTCATCTATCAGATTTTGTTTGTAAAATACGCTTATTGGAAGTTCTTTTTTCTTCTGTTTCATTATGTTCCTTCTTTTCCATATTGCATATCTTGCTACTGTTAACATTCAATTTAGAGCATACTTATTTTTTGACTTTCCATTAAAACCAAATAAAAACAAAGTTTTCCATTCTTCCAAAAGTAGCTTTTTTTTTTTTTACATTTTCAGAAACCATCTAACTTTTTACATTTTAAAAACTGTAAGGTCCACGCACTTGGCCCAAGGAAGATATCCAGTGGTGGCTGAAGGTTTCTTGCCTGTTCGGTCTTTTCAGCGCGCAAAGTTATTCAATTTAAGTTTAATTCTAATCTGACTCCATTTTATTATTCAATCTGACTCCATTTTAAAATGACCTCGAATTTAGATTGTCATACGAATTGGTTGCTTGACCATTTCTAATTATTATTATTCTGACATTTGATTATTCTGTTTATTCTTTAATATTATTGTACTCGTTCATTCGGGTGCTCATGTCGCTCAAAGATATCAGACCGATGAGCTTTGTAAAAATCGACGCGTTTCAGAAAGGCGGGGCATAGAGGAGAAACAATAATGTACAGTATGTGTAAAATAATGTTTTTTTTTTTACCGTAAACCGCATAAACACATTTCATTACACCAAATAATGTTCTTTTTAGCAACATCACATGACCCCTTTAACTCTTAGGATCTGTATTATCTTTTACTCTACTTTTGTAAGATTGAGACCATTGTACCACTCGCCCTGAGACTATTCAAATGATACCAAACATGACTGTAAATATTACTTGCATTCATGTAGAACATTATCCTATTGACCATTCTGAGTGAACCAAGTGGAGGGAGGATGAGTAAGGGGAAGGAAGGGGATGAAAATGAACTGATGCATGTGAGAGAGAGAGGCTTTTCCTGCACCTTCACTCTGTGGGGGTGTCTCGAAGATGCCCGTGTATGTTTGCAATGTCTTTTTCTCAGGAGATCAAAGTATCTGAGGTTCTTTCATCCTTACAAAACAAATGAAACACACCTTCCTTTTTTTCCAAGCATACTTTGCATCTTTCATTTTGTGTCAGTCCAATTTTACTTAATATCATTTCAGTCATTATACAATTATGTCTTAGTAAAAAAAAAATCAAAATTTTTTGGTTATAAACCATATGGTTGATGCATCAAAATTACCAAACAACTTTTCCCAATATTCAATAGCTTTAGGTTTCACAAACACATGCTCACATAAACATGTATAAAACATCTCAATAGCACAGGCATTAAAAGTAACCTTTTCAGCTTTTATTTTTAAAAACACTTCCAGTTTCCCACTATCATTTTCTTTTTCATTCTCCTCAATTCTTTTAATCCAGTCTGCTGGCACTGCCTCTTTCAGTTTTATATATTTTTCTTTAATTTATTCTTTGTTTTCTATATCTTCACTACCTTCCAGTGTGTCTATAATTGCTTGTATCTGTAAGAATCCAGGTTTTACTTCATATAGAATATCCTTCACTTGTCTAAAACCTGCATTAAACCAATTTTCATAAAACATTAGTTTTTTTGCTTTTAATTTTCAAAAATAAGTGTTGTTGCAAGTACTGTTTTCGACCTTTAAGCGCAATGTAAACATTTTCATTAAAAGCTTTCCATGCTCGTAAAACCTCCTTATAAAATTCCGGTATATCCACTATCATGTTATCTTTAAAATCCAACCATAAGAAATCATCTCCCATTTGTCCACATTTATTATTACACTTTTCCATGGAATATTATCATTATTTAGAAACTTTTTTGTGTGTTTTAATTCTCATACTCTTCATTCTTATCCATGGATCTACAAGTCCAAGTCCTCCCTCTTCTACCTTTCAAGTAATTGTATCGTATGCAATTTTAGATGGTTTATCATCCCATGACAACTTTAAGACTAACGTTTTTATTCTCTTGTACACCCAAATAGGTAAACTAACAACACTTAACACATACCACATTTTAGACAAAAAAGAGTATTCAAAACAAGACCTTTTCCTTTTAAAAACAATCCCCTCTGTTTCCAAAAGCTCAATCTTTTCGCCATATTAAATAAAACACATGCCTTGTTTTTACTTCATACTGTCCAAGTGTAACACCTAAAATTTTAATATTATTTTTCTGCTCTTTGAATTGCCAATTTCTCTGTGGGACTTCTACTTTTCCCATTCTGATATATTCTGTTTTTTTCTTTGTTCACTGTTGGCCCTGTTCCTCCACAGTATTTGTCAAAAATTCCCATCGCCTTTTCCACACTGTTAAAATCTTTTAAAAATAGAGTAGTGTCATCCGCACATTGAAACATTTTTTTGCTCTGTTTCATGATTTTCTACTGAAAAACCTTTGATTTCTTTTTCTGCATTAATTGCTATCCCTAATGGTTCAGCAACTAATGTATATAATAATGCTGATATAAAGGACATCCCTGTTTTATGGATCTAGAAATTTCAATAAAATCAGTTAAAAATCCATTTATTTTAATACAGCTAAAAATACCATTATAAAAACATTTCATCCACCTCATAAAATTCCTACCAAAACCAAATTGTCTAATTAGATCAAATAAATACTTATGTTAAACCCTGTCAAAAGCTTTTTCTAAATCCATACTGAATAAAAAACCCTCCTTTTTCTTTTATATACCAAACTATGTCTCTAATGCTTGCTACTGTGTCTGCTATATCTCTACCTAGTACACCATATGCTTGATTAGAATTTATAATATTTGGGACCCATGCATTTTTCCCCCATGCATTTTTCTTCTTCTATTTTTTTAAGCTTCTCTTCTAAAATCACAATTTTCCTAATATCAGTTTTGTAAATTTAGCTTTATTGAGGAAACAGACTCTGCCTACTGAATGCAACAGCAGCATTCGTATTCTGTGCCTTAAAGAAGCTATTAGTGCAGCTTAATTTAGGCACGGACTACAAATGCAGCTGTTGCATGCATCCTGATGGCCGTATTGAGCTTGTCAGGATGCGCTACCCCTCTATTAGAGCAGCTTCATTAATGCGCAGACTACGAATGTAGCTGTTGCATGCAGTAGGCAGAATCTGGTTCCTAGAGTACAATGGTCTCTGATGGGAGACCATTTGTGAAAATGTAGCTCGCTGCTGCAGCTAGTTTCAGTCCGGCCAGAAGGGGGTGCTCATTCCCTGGCTTGTATGGGTGCAAAAGTCTTATGACGAAACAGACTTCAGAATGTAAAAAGAAGCAAACTTCTGATAAAGCGTTAGACTGGCACCTGTAAAAACTAGCATCGTTCACTTGAGGCATTAAACTGGCCTCCTGACATTCTGTTGTCATTAATTCCCCACCTTAAGTGCTGCATTGTCATGAGTTTAAGCCAAGCTGAGATGCTTGCCAGTGTTACAGAAAGTATAACGTGTTGAAAAAAAGCAATTGAGAAGATAAGGAGAACGCTTGAGAAATCCTCTCTCCAGTTTCAGGGAGATGCCAGTGATTTAACACATAACAAAACATTATCTCTCATTACGGTTCTTGTCTGTCTCCCCTGCGGCTGACTCCTCATTGCTGCTGAGCTGCCTCCACTTCATTTCCATGACAATATATGCGTGCAGACCGCATGTTAATCATTTTGTTGCAACCAAAGACGTCACTCGTTTAATTTTGTTGAAGTTTTTTGACATCACAGAAGAATGAAAATCATACAGGTTGGTGAGTATGTGATGACTGAATTTGCATTTTTGGGCGAATTAAAGGTACCAAAAAGGGGGTTTTCACAGTGATGCCATAGAAGAACAATTTTTGGTTCCTCAAAGAACATTTCATATATGAAAAGGTATGATGACACTTCTGTCATGAGACTTATGGATCTTCATTACCTCAACTGTTTGTCTAAGACAGCAATAGGATTAAATGGGGAGAAAATCGAGGGTTTTGCTTACGTCTCCAGGTTCTCAGATTATTCTGATAAGAGACTGAGCCCAGTAATCTCTTGTCTCCTCTACAGTTTCAGAAGAGATCTCAACAATGTCTCAGACTCTGATCAGACACTAAAGTGTGCAATTAAAAGTCATTTCAGTGTGAACTCAAACATTTCTCATCAATTTCTTCTAAGAACAAATGATTTGACCAACAGTATTCCATCCACATTCATTTATACATTTACATGCACTAACAATAAAAGTCCCTTATTGGCATTAATGGTTCGACAAAGAACCTTTAACATCCACAAAACCTTTCCATTCCACAAAAGGTTCTTTCTACTGGAAGCAGGTTCTTAAGATTATTAAAATATCAGCTCTTTTAGGAAATTATCACTGAAAGGTTCTTCGAGGAAACAAAAATGGTTCTTCTGTGGCATCGCTGTGAAAACAACCTCTTTTGGAACCGTTAATTCACCCAAAAATGCAAATTCAGTCATCATTTACTCACTGTCATGTTGTTCCAAACCTGTATGACCTTCTTTCTTCTGTGATGAGGGTAAGTGACAGCATTTCCATTTTTGGGTGAGCTGTACCTTTAAGCCATTTAGGAAGACGCTTCTATCCAGAGAACATTACAAAAGTGCATTCGCACAACAGTAGAAATGCAAAACTGTGCTACTAATGAAGATGAAGACAACACAACCTGGCAAAAAGAAACAAGCCAACATAAGATTGCTCTGTCTGCAGGAGGAATGGGCATGTCTTGACTGTGCTTAGTAAGTGACAGCTTGTTGTCCAGTGTGACACCAAGGTTTTTGGCTTTCTACATTTCAAAAAGGCGGGGCATAGAGGAGAAACAATAATGTACAGTATGTGGAAAATAATGTGTTTTTTTTTACTTTAAACCGCATAAACACATTTCATTATACCAAATACACAAAATAATGCTCTTTTTAGCAGCATCATATGACCCCTTTAATAAAAACACTGACCATTGGATCATTGTAGGGAGGAAAAAACCCATTTTGACATTTTCTCTCTATTGTCTCTCATGGTCAACAGAATAAATAAAAACTTAAAGGTTCGGAATTACATTAGGGTGAATGAATACATTTTAGTTTTTTGCTTTTTGATTGTGATTGTCCCTTTAAATCTCCTAAGCTATGAAAGAGCAACATTTTTCTATTTTATTATAACAGATTTTTGGGATATATTCAGCTATTTGCGGCTAATTTATTTTACAATCTAAAAAAAAAAATGCATCTGCAGCATCATTGTGGACACTGACCTCTCTTTATTTATTCTTGTAAGTAAGCCGTTCAGCTTTCCAGTTTTCCTTAAATCGGAAGGCAACTTCCCAAAGCAGGCACTTCCACACCTGTGAATACAGCCATTATTCTTGGAGACTATGAACTTTTCTGAGCTTGGCTTTCGCTCTGTACATCTGGAAAGAGGTATGTTACATAATTTCACAGTCCCAAGAACAAAGTCTGAAATAATGTACTTGCTATTTTTCCGGTGTTAAACGGAATGGTTTGTGAAGACGGGCCAGTGTGGATGCAGATCACAGCTTGTGCGAATGTATGTTGTTTTTGGGGTTGGGTTCAGTAACTGGAGAGAACTTCACATGGCCTCTCCAATATGTAATACTACAGGAGCCGTCACTTCAGATTTGTGCAGCTGAGGACCATGAGCTTTTGTTTAGACAGTTTAGCCACAAATGGTGGTATGGTAATGATTGTCCAATTAGGAACTGGGACTGCACCCTGGACTGAGTCCCTGTGTCATTTTTTACTACTGCCCTCATTTTTTTTTTTTTGCAGTTTATTTTCAATAAATGGGCTGTGTGGCCTGGTGAATGCACTCTAAGTGCACAGCCCCCCGTCAGCTCTTCACCTCAATTGACACAACCCTCCATATCTCAATTAACTGGCTTCATTGATTCTCATTTCACTAGAAGCAGCACATAAGTGGCACAGCAGTCAGTTAAAGTGTGTGTGTGTGTGTGCGCGTGCGTGCGTGTGTGTGTGTGCAAGGCCTCTTATATAAGCCACTGCTAGTCCATGTGTGTAGTATGAATGTCTGCTATGTACTAGCTACAGCATTTATTTTGCTCTTGAGTGTTTGGTACTTTTTTAAGAACTAGCCTGAAATCCAAATGTCTTCTCCTTGGGAAAATAAGCAATATTTGTTTTCTGGGTACTGCTGATGAGAAAATATCCTGGTTCTCAACTGCTTTTATTTCAAGTCTGGGACATTTTATTGGACATAAAGCTAAAGTGGCAACCCAATACAGTATGGCTTATCATACAAAACCAATGTTATTAAAATAAAACATCCAAAACAGCCAGCAAAATGTGATATATAATGCTACAAGAAAGGCAGAGCAACAGAGGCTACAGGTTCCTGTCTCAATCATGTGATGTTTGCTTTGACCAACAGAGGGCGTTGCTTGCTATAGCAGCTTCAAATCCACCTTCTTCCTCTGCTTTCTCATGCTAGTTTTTCCAGTGAAAATGGACTACACTCTCAGAAAATAAGATACAAAGTTGTTACTGAGGCAGTACCTTAAGGTACAAAAGCTAAAAGGTACATCTTTTTATCTTATTTACCCCTAAATGGTACATAGTAGTAACTTAAAGGTAAATATTAGTAACTTAAAAGTACATATTAGTACCTAAAATGTACTAGGGTAGAAAGGGTACTATTTTTGTGTTAAACGGAATGGTTTGTGAAGACGGGCCAGTGTGGATGCAGATCACAGCTTGTGCGAATGTATGTTGTTTTTGGGGTTTGGTTCAGTAACTGGAGAGAACTTCACATGGCCTCTCCAATATGTAATACTACAGGAGCCGTCACTTCAGATTTGTGCAGCTGAGGACCATGAGCTTTTGTTTAGACAGTTTAGCCACAAATGGTGGTATGGTAATGATTGTCCAATTAGGAACTGGGACTGCACCCTGGACTGAGTCCCTGTGTCATTTTTTACTACTGCCCTCTCTGCACTCTTCCTTTCTCCTCTTTATAAAACACTGCTTGTGCTGTTGCCAATTTTAGCCTTTTTGTTTTGAATAGAGCAACACACTTCCCCTGAACTACATGGCACATGTGAGACAATGTCGACATACAGTGCTGTTATACAGATTAAACCACCTTTGTGCATTAGCCTTCTGTTAAATTAATATAAAGGTAAGAATGTGATAAACAAATGAAAGTTTTAGTGTTGGCTGTTATTCCATTATTATAATTCATCTGCAAAGAAAGTACATTCTGTTCAAACTCTGGTCTGGCCTCTTTTCTTATAATTAAGAACATATTTTGCATTGATTGCAGAGGGATTTTATGATTTTATGCATCTTTATGTGTATTTGTCAAATGTATTTTAATGTTCTTTTTTTCCTTCAGTGTAGTAAACTATTAAATTTCAGTTTATATATATATATATATAGGCTATATATAATTTAGAAAATTTGAAAGGGTACTATTTTTTTTTTCTGTGTGTAACAATGTTGAATTTATTCAGTGTAATTATGTAGTAATTGTAGAAGCTAACTTATTGTCTTAATAGATATGTGACAATGCCATCGTCAGTAGACTAACAGTCTAGTTTGAGGAGAACAAGGATGCAGTACATTACTTTGAAGAGACTTTACAGTTAATAACATTTAAGTGTGTTGATAATATTTAATGTTATTGAGAGTAGTCGGCCTACAACAATGTGATTATCATAGTTCATAATACTATGTACTATATTTACCATGGTAAAATGGAAACTGGAATGGTCCCCGATAACAATAGAAATTTCAGAGAAACAATCATAACTCCTTTTGACCCTACAGAGGATAAAGCTAGTATAGAAAATGGATGAATTCATGGATAGTCATCCTATCTAAATCTTCTCAGCGTCTATTAAAATATCACAATCATTGACCTTTTGAGTTTCTGTCTTTCCCTTCAGTTCTATTTAAAAGCAAACAATTCCCTTGATGTCAGATTTACATTTATAGAAAATGTCCGATTCACATTTAGAGAAAATATAAGATTAACATATCTAGAAAAATAATAATAATAAAAAGATGCTGCAGGGATGATATACTGTAGCCTATTTTGTAGGCTAAAACCTGGAAACGAGGAGTTTAGCACTTCAGTGCCATCGTCCTCAAGTCAGTGGGTTTTTTGAATGGGTTTGTGGTTAATGTCTGGAATAAAGTCTGAGTTTGACACAAGCTCAAGGTATGTTCATGTTTTACTTTAGGACATAAAATATCAGTAATACCCTCTTGTGATTTTTTAAATGGATACGTATGGATGAATGCCAAAGTAGAAATATCCCAGTTTTCATTTCAGCAATACAGCCTCCTTAATTTTTGCATTGCAACCCAACAGTTGAGACTGCAATACACATCTTGCCAGTGCGGTGTAATGAAAGTCAGCGCTGGTGGGGTTAAGAGTCAACTATATTCCAGCTGGAAGAGCGTCCAGGATTCTGAGAATCAAATGTATGCAGCAGCTTTCATGATGCTTGAGTCGCTGCTAATAGTTGTCGCTCCTGGCATGGTAATCTACTTAGGACGTTTGCAAGTGAGTGAGTTAAGTGAATGACTAAATAAGTGGAACATGACTGAATCAATGTTGAGCCCAAGCTGCCGCATCACCTACTCCTGTGAGCTTGTGCAGAAAATGAGAAAAACCCTTCAGGACTCGTCCAAATTACCATGAAATTATCTCCCTCCCCACTGCTAGAGATAGCTGCTGCCTCGCTCCGCCTCGCTTCAGCTCGTCTCCCTTGCATGACTCGCTTCCTTTCCTCAGGCCTCTTTAGAGAACAGAACCAAACCACTTTGCAGTTTCAGCGCGTTTGTGAAGTGAGTTTAAGAAAGTTCATTTCTGAAGGCATGAGCACCCCTTGTCTCTCTTCGGGGACAAGAGGTCCTGTTGCAGATTGGTCACACACAGCATGTATTTTAAGCATCTTTATGAGTGTCGAGCAGAAGCTTATTTCATAATATTGTAAAGCACGACTCTGTCCATCCATTTATCCTACTCTAGACCTAGACTATATGTCCTTGTTGAGCATTTGATTTCTAAACCGAACTCATAAATCCTTCCCTTTAGAGATTCCACTCATCCGAAAAAGCTTTCCAGATCCTTTTCAGATCTGGGCTTAGTGCAGACTAGTTAAGTTCTTCCAGAGCAAATCTTTTCTATATGAACCTCACTTGTGCACAGAGGGCCTTCAGAAATGGGCCTTCTCCAAAATGCCAATGGGACAATAGTTGTTTCCATCACCCTGTTTTTATTCACATTTTAAAGTATTGCATCAGTAATGAGAGATGAAAACGCCAAATAAATAAATAAATAATTGTCAAAAAGGTTTGCTTGAGGTTAAAAAAGGGTTCAAATGAATAATGGCAGATGGAAAAACATTTATTAAATAAATTCCTCCATGCGCTTTAAAAAAGTCACATAGTTTGCGTGATGGGACGGCATATCCTGACTAACCAGAGGACCAATCTTGTTGCAAAGCATCTGAAATGTTGTTATGGTCATTCTGAAATGTTCTCTTTGACTCATTGGATGGAAACGTTGCTTTATTCGCAAATGTTTTACGCAACATTCCAATTTTGTGCATAAGTTAAATTTGCAACTTTGCATGGAAACATAGTTAATGGCATGATGGTCAATGCCCAAATGTATCATAAGCCTAATTAAATTGTCGAGACCATTTGTGCAATCTACTTAGGCTTACAATGCTTTTGGGAAATGCAGGCGAGATCTATTAAAGCAACCGTATTGTACGTAGTTTTGCTTTTTTTGTGACTTTGGAGCCCCCTACCGTTAAGTCGTAATTACAGTGAATTGCTGTACACATATGGCTGTACATATGCATTTGCTGCAGCCATAAAGCAACTTTATGCAACTTTTTTCATGGATTTTGTACCCACTCACCAAACTTACATACTCTGGGAAACAAACAGAAGCCATTTATCTTATTAGAGTTCACTTTAATATCAGATTGATTTTGACTTGTATTTCAATGTAACAGTTACAGTTACAGCTGCTTGTAATGTATATATACAAATGCAATTCATACATGCAAAGACTGCAGCTCTTGAATATGTTTTTAATTTCTAATTAAATTCTTGAAATGAAAATCTTATTAAATACTTTGGCATCATCTTTCATGTGTTTCTTAGACAAAAACCAGGGAAGCAGTAATGTTGCCCATGCGCATGTACTCAAGGTGCAAGGAAAAAGTTGTATTACTTTTAAATTGATGGTTCCTTTTTTGGAGTCATTAAATTGAAACTTCAGCTTTTCAATGTTTTTAGTATAGATTTTTAAAAGATTCCTCCTTTTCTTTATTGTGAACACTGGACACTATTATTTGCCATTGATCCTGCCACAAATACGAAAGCCCAGAATTCTCTAGAATTTCATTATATGGTGTCGTTTTAACACTTTGTATTACTGCATTACTGCAATACCCAAACTAGAATTAGAATTAGAGTAGAAATTATTTTGGCCATAGCTGTATGTTCATAATGAACATACAGGTGAACACTGTTGGACTAGTTAAATTGTTGATCCTTTATTTGTTGACTGAATATGAAACCCAGTGGTTTAAGTGCAATTTCACTGATTTTCAACCAATGTTGTATTGTTATCTGTAGTATGAAGATGAAATGAAGAATGCGTCTGTAAATGAAGAATGTGTGTTATTTTTCCGTGTTAACTGCACCAAGACAGTCCTCTTTATTTGTCAGCAACCTATCTGATGACAAAAAAATGCATTAACCGGATGACTTTTGACAGCTTTTGTGAAAACTGCAGATTGTATTTTTGCATTTTTGTATCCCCAATTATGTATAGTCAGATTGAGCCCAGTGCATTATGGGTGTTCAAGTTTTCTTACCTTTTTTTTCCCACTACATCCCTTTTTCATTGTTTTCTTAAAGGGGTCATATGATGCTATTTTAAAGATCATTATTTTGTGTATTTGGTGTAACAGAATATGTTGACATGCTTTAATGTTCAAAAAACACATTATTTTTCAAATACTGTACATTATTGTAGGTCCTCTATGCCCCGCCTTTTAGGTAGGCGTGGTTGACTCTTAACTTTTATAAAGAATATCTCTTTGGATTTGAGACTTTAGTCTTTGCAACTTTACAGATCTTCTTTATGCACCAAGAGCTTGTAACACTCCAAAGAGAAAGGAAAACTTGAAATCGCATCATATGACCCCTTTAAATCGTGCAGCCACGATTTTGTATAAATTGGCTTTCTTTAAAACCCCATCAGCCAGCAGTAAATTACCTCTTTAAGATTGTTCTAGGATTATGCTATATCATTACTTGAGTCAATTCATTGTACCCAAGCCAAGTTTTTAATATTGTACCATTTAGAATATATGGGTTATAATAGGAGCTCATTAACTTGCTCATGATGAATGTAACAAACAACACTGCACCTCATGGATCCAGTACTTTAGCAAATATACATTAATTGGTTAATAAGAACACAAAATTAGATATCATATGCCAGATCTGATCATAGTTTATTATTACACAGTAAAAGACACATAGTTGATGTATTTGTATCTTTTTTTTTTTTTTGACCTGTCAGAACAGAAAGAAACCCCAACACATATACACAAGTATATATATGTATATGGGCTCAGTATAAAGTGCAAATCAATCACAAATTTCCATCATGTGTAACATTAGGGACGAAAACAAGAGAGAATGCCTTAAATAGAATGCCTTGCAAAACAATATTTTCCTATTTTGGTTTCATACTGCATTTGAAAAGAAAAAAAAACATTGAATCTTGAACATAAACAGGAATATGAGTGATATAAGTGGTTTCAAGTTTTGAGAGTAGAGAGTACCATACAGTTTAATGGCTTGTGTAGCCTATAGTCCTCAGGGCCCTGGATCAAAGAGGAGAAATCACCAGGTTTTGGTGAATCTGAGACAACGAAGGACCTGCACGAACAGATCGCTTCTATTGTAGTGCATCCTGATCTTTCTGGTTATGACGTATAATGACAGTATCAACTAAGTACTAAACTAACCTGAAATATGTCTGATTGGGACAATTCGATCACACAGAACATCATTTTCCAATCATTCCCACTCTACATTCTATACTATTTCTATAACGCAGGCAAATAACGTTCAATTCGATTCTAAGTCTAGATGTTTCCTTGAGGCAGTGGTTATATAAACTTTAAATTTGGCAACAAGAAGGGTCAGTCTCCAAGCTCTGCTAATCCACCGTAAATCGTGATAAGGGCACAATGCTGTTCAAGTTCAAATGACCAGAGGGCTGCACTAAACCTTCAGCGCCGTAGGCACCCCTTTGCACCAAATACAGACATTTGATAAAATATACATTCTCTGAAGTTTACAAAATCCATTACTTTTTTGGAAAATTCTCTGAATCCCAATATGAAGAAAATGGTGAGCTACATGACAGAGGCTTCCAATGAGAGAAAAAGCCTTATATCCACAGCAGTCTAACAATTGCATTGTAATAATTTAACAACATAACATACATTTACATTTAAATGTACAACACCCTTTCAGTAACGGAAGAAAAGATGCGATCAGGACAAGAGTGGCCAAACCTTCCGAACAGCATTGCAACTTTAATGCTACTTAAGAGTAGTTCACCAGCATCTTTTTAAACATCAAATGTCTCGGAGCTGGGCTAAAGCAAATGTCTGCACTTGCTGCTGTTTGTCTGGAGATGGTATGGACACCTTGTTGCTGAGATACCAGAAGTGCATGAAAATGGTAATGCATAATCGAGTCACTGGTCATTTAGTTTGAAAATGTTCACACACAGTGAATGCTGGACAAACCGGTGGGATTTTATTGGAAAAATAGCTTTGACATAACACAGTGGGGCTGGAAATCCGTTTAGCAGCTTTGTTTGGTACAGGTACTTCCTTGGTGTTTAATGGATTGCGATATCATACCGTATTTCTCAAACAAACAAACAAAAAAAAATCCTCATTTTGCCATTGCATCCTTGTCTGTTCAACAAGAATGCAGCAGCTACTCTGGTGTTTCTGAGCAGAATCTAACTATGCTTCAATGCCCTTTGATAGTGGTCCTGTAAGACGGAAAGTGCATATATTATTATAAATACACATATATACACACACAGAAAAG
>NW_015649585.1:896639-904649 GCF_001515625.1 Sinocyclocheilus rhinocerous | reverse complement strand
CTGGGGATGTGATTGCATATGGGAGAAGAAAAAAAGCTACTGCTGCTTAGTTTCAAAACTTAAACGGCCCCATTTCCGCTTAGGGCTCGATAGAATGGATTTTAGTTTGCAACCTTTCTAGCGATTATTGCATAGTTTGGTGAATTATTTTTAGATTTGCAGATCATTTGGTTTAAGTAAAAACAGTCATTCTGCCCTCTCCAGTTCTGCTCTCTCATTTCTCATTGGGTACAATTCAATCAAACTGCTGTATTATCACCACAGCACCAATACGGCGCCAGTGCGAGTTCACCATAAAACAAGCCGTTTAATGGCTAGCCTGTGTTTTTCAAACAAATCAGGACATATTAAGCGATGCAGATTGGTCGTTTGAATGGTTAAATCACTCAGTAGTGAAATGGCTTCTTTGCTATGGAATTTATTTTTGGACGGGAATAGTCAAAAAGTGGTTTTGCGGTAGTTTGATTGGATTTGGCCCTCGGTCCTCAGTCATTCCCAAGCCATACACTGCCCTCCAGTCTTTGCTAATCTGAACTTCCCCAAGAAGCACTTACAGAGAGATCTTCCCCATTCACCCCGGGTAAACACTCTGAGAGAAATAGGCCTTTCGGAAACTTTGTATATTGCATAGTGTCGAGAATGGCTCCGGAAAACACTTTGCAGTGACTGCCCCAAATTAACCCCTCGCGTAAACCGCATTAACGACAGCGCTATGAAATACTGGATGTCAATTACTCTGTTAAAGCTAACGATATATGTATACATATATATATATATATATACACTGTATATATATATTTATATATATACTGTATATATATATATATATATATACTCTATATAGCTGATTAACCCTGAATGTATACACAGCATGTGGCAATGCTCGATAAACTTTTGACAAAGTTTGCATTATAGTGGTCCCATATAACATTCGCCTGACTCGTATGACCAGCGTGTTCCCCCATGACCAGCACAGAGTCATTACATGGGTCAGTCAACTCAGAATGACTAAATAAGCAATCGATTAATTAAATTTCAAATTGCTCCCAAAAATGGATGCCGAAGCAATTAAAAAGCACTATATCTGTAAACCGATGCTTGCTGAATGAACTAATATTGCCCAAAGAAATGTAATAAAATAAACATTTAAATAATATAGTAAGAAAATAAATATTAATCATTCAATTCATACGTTTTTAAATAGACATCTAGGTTATTTATTTGAGTTTTTGACTCAGCGACGCTGGGAACAGCGCGCTTGAACTCAGTTCTGCATGTCATATTCACCAGGGAGTAATTTGTTCATCTGTCCAATAAGTTGGCCAAAATATGTGTTTAGACATAGCGCTAACAATGCGCTCAGGGCTTAGAACTGAACTTCCTCTAAGAGTTTATTTGCACTGCACTACTTGAACAGATAATAAGTAGAGAGGCGATCCAAGAGTTAAGAAAATGTTTGCAAACAGTGAGAGAAAAAAAAAAAAAAAAAAGCTCCTGTAGGTCTACAGAATGAAGCTGAAGGAATGCAAAGAGAAGTTGTCGGTCCCTTCCTGTGCATCTCTAACTCGTTTCATAAATAATGTTTGGTCGTCCAGTGTGGATCGATGACATCTACTGTTGCTGTACTCGACGGCGTTTGAAGTGAACTTGAGTTTTTTGGTATTTTAATGAATTCCTGCACATCGATATTTAAAGATAGCTCTCACCAAATGGGAGAGTTTCACAAAAAGGCTAGTGGCAATTTGAGATTAACAGCTAAAGTAGTAGTAAAATATCTGTTAATAAATAAATAGTACACTCTTATTTCTATAACACATGCCAACTATTTCACATCAATGCTAGATTCAGTTATTTATATACGCATACATTTTATTTGCTGTAATCTCTGTAAGATATATTTCATATACAAATGGCTATTTATTGATTTTTTTTTTCGATAGTATTTTCCTTTTGTTTCTAGAGATATTTTCATGGAAATAAGTCTATCTAAGAGCTCTCTACATTATGGCCTAGATGACTCCCGCTGGATGACCTTGACTCGACCTACAAGCCGATTTCCCCTCGAACGTGTAAAACTCGTCGAATATGAAGTGATAAACATAGAATTGGACATTCGAGATGTTTTCACACTGGTGCATGCGTTTTTCCAGTTGAGAAGGAATGTGTCCCTGTATAGCCTCGGAAAATAAACCACTGTTTTGTCTTTTTTCTTTTTTTATGCGTGTGTGTTTTCACTTTGCGTTTGTATATGTGTGCACGATGGCTAAGTTTGGACTGGCAAATTGGTCTGAAGTTAAGAGCTGTCACCAATGTTGCGTTTCTTGCCAAAGAGGTTCGAGGCATCTCTGTTGCGTAGATTTGGCTGGATCTTGTATCCATGGGGACTGACAGACCACCGCCACCCACCACGAGTCTCCATTCCAGTAGGTACTGCAGCAGACGGACACGGCTTGTTCTGCAGCAGTTGGAAGAGCATGGTGATCTCGGGCCCTAATCGGGTCAAAAGATTTGCCCTCACCAGGTCCACCGTCTCATCGTCACACTCCATCAAACTCTGCAGTAGTTTCCCATAAAACCTGCAGCGAGACAGAGAAAACTCACGCTGAGCCAGTGCGTCAACAAATTAGCGGGTTAAGCAGCATCAGAAATCTACAGAATTCAAAATGAACATGTTAAGACCATTTATATTTTTTTGAATGCCTTACAAATAATAATTTTTTACAATGTTGGTTGTTGCCACAAAATCAGTCTGAATTCTAGCAAGCTCATGATAGATAACGATTAAGGAGTACTATCTACATTATTAAACAGTTGCTCAGTTTCCACTGTTTCCTCTTTTTTATGCAAATTTTGAATTTGTACTTAGGAACACGTGGATGGAATTGTTGATTAATCAAGATTAATTGATTTGACAGCCCTAGAACAAATGCAAGTAGCTGTTTTTTGACCGTCTTAAGTAAGTAAATATTTACATGCAATTTAATAATATTTTAAAATGTGTACATAACATTATTGAACTTTAACGATATCTGCAATACATTTATGTTGGTTCTGTTCTGGTTACTCTGGGGGGTTATCGCTGCTCTCATCCATGCTCTCATCCATGCTAGGCTGCATGGATTCGCAGGGAGTTCTTGCCCAGAACAGAACCATACCGCCAATCCAAACTGTATGCTAATTGTCAATCATCTTTGACGATAGTGGTCCTGACAGAAATTTCTATTGTCTTGGAAATACGTTTAAAAATTTTTAAATGTGCTGCTGAATGTACAGACAAGCATTTATGGTAACTAAATATATTTTAATGTAATTTCTTTTGAAACTTCTGTGTATTTTTGTTCAATTTAAATTATATTCACTTTAAATGTAATATTGAATAACACACTACAGTTAAATATATAATCTTTACATGTGCTTTATAGTATGTTAGTCAACACATCAAAATAAGTGTACTTTTTATATCATGACAAAAGTTTATTAATAATGAATGACTTAAATCTTATTTAAAGTAAAACTTTTAATTTCAGATGATTAAAAGTGCACTTTTTAAAGTCTACTTAAGTTGTGTTCAGAAACATAGTCATGAAAGTGTACTATTTATATACTTAAGTGGTCTTTTATTTCAGTAATATTATATTATCTGCAGGTACATTTTTTTTTTTAAATATACTTAATGTTTTATACTTTAAAATATGTACCACCTAACTGATTCAGATTAATTCCTAAATCTAGCATGATAGTTTGGTCAACAACTCTGAAACCCTTTTTGTGTTTTTGTGTACACCAAAAGATGACATTTTTTCATCTTGTTCATGAGTCTTACCTGTTGGGGAAGTGGCTGGGAAGCTGAGCCACATCTGCAATGGCTTCTGGGTTTGATTTGGCCACTGTACAAATATCCTGCTTGCTGTAACACTCCTCTTGAACCTCCGAAATCATCCTCTGGAAGGTGGAGCACCGTCTGACTGTTAGAAAGATCTTGGAAGTGATGCCATTGGCGATGCACTTCAAGCTTTCTTTCACAAAAGCCTTGCCCTGCAAAATGAACAGGAAACCATAAGTCAAGCACAGGCCTGAACTGTGACTTCAGTCCATCTTTTAATTAAGTGGAACCTTGGCCATTAAAAAGTAGTAATGGTTCTCAAACAACTAATTTTTTTTGAACCAGTTCTTTTCAATGATTCATTTTAATCAATTTGCAAAGTATTAACTTCATAAAAAGAAATTTGTTTTAAGGTCAAACTGGCGGTCAGCTCACTAAGGCAACGTTTATTGTGATATAATGTGAGTCTAAGACCATCAGTTAAGAAAGTGTTTATGAATCACTTTGTAATAAGAACTTTTGAAAAGAATAGCTCCCATCGGGACTTTCAGATCTCAGTGGAATTCAACTGCATTCATTTGACAGGATTCATCCAATCCCATTGCTTCTTAGCTTCCTACTGTCTGCTGAGAAGGCGCCTTTGACTTCAATAGGATATTGTGTATCCATTGATGAACTGATATATCTTTATTGTTCTTTGGCTTGAATTGTATACAAACGTACATACCTGAGTGTCGAATTTAGCAGCACTGTAGAGAAAGGACTTGCAGATGTCGTGCATGCCATCTGTGTCACACGTTGAGTTTTCAAGACAGGCGAAGGCACCGCAGCCCACCTGGAGCGCACTGTTCAAGCAGCGCGCCACATCCGCTGCAAAAACAAAATCACCGTTAGATTTGACAAGAACATTAGCAGAATCTAGAGAGCAGTCTTGAGCACATTTCTTCTTTTTATAAGCATAAATGTACTTCAAGTAATATTTGTCAAGTCCAAACCAAATTTGGCAATATACAGTATATACTGTATGATATATAGGTATAGGTACCCATATAGAATGCATTAGTGCCCACCCACATTTTAGCTGGTGCTGGTTCCGGAAGTATTCTTCCCATTCATTTCTCCCATAGGAATTTATAAAAAGGCTTTGTTAAAGCGTTATAAACCATGAACCAACCAACCAGCTATGAGAGGATTCACCACAGTACAAACTTTAAATTTGACGCAAAAAATGTGGCGGTAACACTTTAATTTAAGGACTAACTAGTTGTTTACTAGCATGCTTATTACTAGCAGATTGGCTGTTTATTAGTACTTATAAAGCACATATTAATGCTTTATTCTGCTATACCTTATTTTAGATCCCTTAAGGAGGAGGAGTGGGCTAAAGAGCTTGTCTGGCATGTGATTTGCTCGCTGTGACTCTCTGATTGGTGGAATTTTCTTTACAGTATTACATCATGGGCAATGTAGTTTTTCACCAAGAATTCCACTATTAAACAGGATTGTTTAAAAAAAAATTCAGTTAACACTGAACAACAGATGGGTTCAACAAAAACATATGCAATCAATTAAAAACCTCACAGTTTATTGATTGTACAACAGGTCTGTCTTTAAAGGTTGATCAGTTATTGTTAAAAATCAATTTCCCCATGGAGAAAATGAATGGAGTTTTGACTTCCGGAACGCAACTGCTGTACTCAATATCCGTCCATAAAAGCTGCGAATGCTTTGCATACCCAAGACATTTGAGAGAATGAGTTTGGGGACTGGCTTAATGATATTAACATTACTATAAATTTCCTCGTCATTTGAGGTGTAACATAAAGCTAATGAACTTCCTGGTTTTGCTGAGTTAGATGTGTTCCTAGGTCAACATATTTTGTTGACCCTGGAACAACATTTTAATCCAAAAATTTAGTCTTGACCATATCCCTACACCTAAACCTAACCTTAACCATGAGTAATCCCTAAAATCAGAGGAAATGATAGATGAATGACACTGATGTACAAGCACCAAATCTAGAAAGTCTACTTACTTAACACTAATTGTAAGTCTTAAACTTCACAAAAACTATAAACTGGTTCTTCAAATCTGATTGGTTAATCACAATGTTGTTCCAGGGTCAACAAAGATGTTGATCCAGGAACATGTCGCACTTGGTAAAATTAGGTTCTGCTAAAGCTAATATAACAAAATTATGGGAATACGTAACTGTCCGTGAATTGTTTGACAAACAACTGCAATTTTCTGCAAATAAGTTACGGAGGGATTTGGGTCATTATTGTTTCACGTTGTCATTGGTTTGTTGGCATGTGGGTGATTTCATGCATGAGGAAAGCGGTCTGTGAAATGCTCGCCCATATAAAAAAAAAAAAATACGTTGCCAGATCTTAATTACCAAAAATGTTGAAAGTCCACTGAAAACATATAATTTTTTGACACTGACAAAGTATGTTGAATGTATGCATTATTTGGCAACATGCTTAAGCAAACTGAACATTTCTGAGGATTTTTCTTCCATTTGTTTTCCCCATGCTTGACAAAAAATATTTCAGATTCTCAGCTCGGTCGTTGAAACAAATGAACATCCTTCTACTACTTGGACAGTTCAGCTTGTACTTTCTCAAAGACCTGGAGAAAAGCCACTGAGGGTTATTAAGGGAACAGTCTTTGGAGACGGTCTGGACTCCCAGTGTGAGGAACGGGGCAGTTAATGCTGGAACATATTCTCGTGGGAAATGATTTAAGGAGAAACACATTGTGTGTAGTAGCAATGAACTTGTGAAACCATTTAGGCTAGATAATTAATTCCTCACCTTGCTTACAAGTGAACACGGGATCATTTTCAAGGGGACACTTTCTCATTATCACCTCCCAGCCCACGGGATATTTAAATACCACTCGGTCTGGGGGAATTATAGTACAAACAGGAACAAATACTAGGATTTTATGTGTGAGTTTCCATTCGATTTTGACAGCAAGCCAAATTTCGACTTAAAATTACAAATAACAACAAGCTTGACAAGCCACTTGACACCCTGAAATATATAGTAACTGAGCCAAGCATTGGCGTCATTACTCTACTCCACTCTCTGCCATAAATTTTATGGCTATTCCAGCCATTTTTCTCTTCTTGGAACTGTGACCCACTGAATAAAGAATATCCACAGCAGGCCTTGTGGGGTTCTTGTGGTAGTCTGGGCGTTCTGTGGCCTGCGTTTGCCCCCATAGTCAGGGAGTGACAGAGAGGGGTGTAGGGCATGTGTGCCACGCTGTATTGGGTTCTGCTGACTGTCTCTTTTGGCAATTGTTTCCATTACATGTGACAATACAATAACTTTCAGCGGGTTGAGTAAGAGGGCCAAACCACCACCTCCAACAGTTCCACGCCAAAGACTATAAACGCTTTGCCGCACAAACTTGTAGCCTGCAGGGCCGGGATCCCACGCCACGCCGAGAAGTAACCTCAAGGTTGTGTGTGTGAGAGAGAGAGAGAGACAGGCTGTTGTTACACACTCACTTTACTGTATCTGAAGGAAAATAGGCTGTGTGTTGCTGTGTCAATGCTCCTGGCAAAAGGCAGACTTCTGAAATAACCAGAAACCCCCCAAATGTCATGCAGTGAATATGTCTGTTGTCCATAGGAGCAGGTTAGGGCAAGATCTCAGATGTACATTCTGTTAAGGCCATTTGCTCATTGTGCACATTAATGGAAAATCCTGGGTTCAGTAAAAGTTAAACTCTATTGACCGCACTTGCGGCACAATGTCGATTACCGCAAAATATAATATCGGCTTGTCCGTGATTATCTGTATAAAAACCATTAATCAGGGTTACAGTGAGATTCTTACAATGGAAGTGAATGAGGCCAATCTGTAGATGTTAGGTTAGCCGCAAGATGTAAACAATATGTTAACGTGAATTTGTTGTGAAAAACTTTTGTGTGTGTTGTTGTCACGCTTTGCTTACGGGAGGAACGAGGAGATTGCACAAAACGAGAGTCTTTAATAATCCAACTGGGAGAGACAGAGCACAAGGATGACGTTCAAGGCCCGACAAGGAAACATGAGGCAGACTACACATTTATACTAAACTTAACGAGGGACAGACAGGTGCGGGGAATCAACTAATAATGAGACAACGAGAACAGGAACATGACCAAATAAGGGAAGACTGAAACAGAAAC
>NW_015649585.1:871199-896577 GCF_001515625.1 Sinocyclocheilus rhinocerous | reverse complement strand
CAGGTGCGGGGAATACACTAATAATGAGACAACGAGAACAGGAACATGACCAAATAAGGGAAGACTGAAACAGAAACGGGCAAAACAGGTCCATAATCCTGACAGTTGTGTCCAATTTAACAACTTTGTTACCAAGACAATGTAATGGCAAAACCCCCAAAATGACCATAAAAAAAGAAGAAAACAACTTTACAGCTAAAATAAAACACATTATAACAGATCAATTAATGTAAGTGCTTTTTTTATTATTAATAAGCTACACATTTCTGATTGTGAATCAAAAAATTGTCTCCCTATTTATTTTTATTGTAAGTGACTCTGCATAACCATAATAGATAAAAAGTCATTATTTATTATAGAAAATAATATTAAGAAGAAAAATATTAATAAATAATAATATTATTAAAAAAATAATAATAATAATAATAAGAGACAAATGGCAGGGACATGTCAAAATTATTTTGACAAAGCATTTTACAATGATGGTTAAGCGCTGGTTTAAAATAAATCAGAGTTGTACGCATGTTTAACAAATTTTAGTTAATTGTTATATTGCATGTTTTTCTAATTATATGTTTCCAGGGTTGGGAGTTACCTTAAAATAGGAAATTATTATTATAATATTTTTTATTATTGTATTTTTTTTTTTTTAGGAAAAGTTGAGAAGCAAATTAGCATATGCTATGCTCTCTATGTACAATGCATATTTTTCAGCCTCTTCTGGCTGGAATTATGATTTTTGTACCATCTGTATCAAAGTAAATAAAAATAAAAAAATAAAACATAAAAAATTGACATTGCATTATTTTGCATTAAATAGCTGAGTTGTAGTGCCAAATCTAACCACCCATAAGAGTGAAAAAAAAAAATCATAAGTGAGGTCTTTAATATCTATTTTCTTCTATAGACAGTAAAAAAGATGGTCTAGTGTCAGATGGTCTCTCAACATGTTCAAGCTGGTGTTTAGCTGGTTTAACTGAGTGTTCAGTTGGTCTAATTAGCTAAAAGATGCCCAAACCCCTCTAAAACCAGCTAACAATCCAGTCTGGGAGACCAGCAAACAAGCTTCGGCTGGTTTTTCTCCCAGTATGGACCCTACTACACATGTCTCCTCAACAATATCTCAAACTGTGTTCTGCTTTGTCGTGACACCAAAATACTCAAATCAGAGATCGCAATACAAACTCAGGTGTCTCATCAAATTCTTCCAATAATAAATCAGTTGTGCAGTTCAAATTAATGTTGTTGTTCTTTCTATTTTCAGTCTTCCAAAGGAATTTAAGGAGAAGCATCCAAGACAAAGTTGATACTTCAGCAAAACGCAACTGAGAACTCTATTACATCGCCTGAGCTATGAAAAAGTCATAAAAATGATAAACATCTTCATTTTAATACCAAATACAATTGGATCACTTTCCTACACTCGCTGTTAGCCTCAGGACAAGTGAGGGTGAAATGTTTCCATGACTGGCCTCTCTTATCAGTGGAACAGTTTTCCTTGTGAATACATGACTGCGTGGTTCTGCTTCCCTTTTCTCAGAATCAGGGGAAAATTGTAACGTGGTGTTAACGAAATCATGTGATCTAACCTGAGGTGTCTTGCTGACCTAAGTCTTAGCCTTGGGGTACTTTGAGACTAGTTACTGTGAAAAAGAAGTGTGCTTAATTGTATTTAATGTACACTTGTAGTGTACTTTTAATCTTAAAAGTATAATATTAATGAAATAAAAGGCTAAGTGTACTTAAAGAGAGGCACTTTCCTCACTATGTTTCTTAAAAAGGCACTTTGTAATAATGTCAAATTAAGAGTTTTACTTTAAAATGCATTTAAAATCAGTATTGTGGTGCTTTAAAGAAGTGCACTTATTTTAATGTGTTGACTAACATGCTAAAGAACATGTAAAGTATCTAATTATATTTTCAAATGTATTGTGTTATTCAATATTTTATTTACAAAAGTTAATATATCATCATTGGAAAAAAAAAAAAAAAAGCCTTTCCGACACACTTTCCCTCTTATAACGCCATAAGAGCAGCAAAATCAGAGTAATTTCGTTTGTTTTTGATGTGGCAGTGCTGGAGTCCCAGTGTTTTCCAAAATTTTAAAGTAATTACATACAAATATATATATTTCGATAGAAATTACATTAAAGTATATTTTAGTTTAACATGAATGCTTGTCAGTACATTCAGCAGTGACACTTTAACGATATTTCAAAGACAATAGAAAAAAAAAAACATGAAATAACATAAACATGTACTTAAGTTCTACTTAAGTGGATCAAAAAAGCAATCTTAAGCAATATAAATGCAACCTACAATAAACCTCTATTTCATTGCAAATAAAATGCAGTAGGTGTCCAAAAACATCACATTCAATTCACAGATTTCACACTCAAGTATATTACTTTAAACTATATTATTTCCGTATTAAGTACTCTATTTAAAAGTGTACTTTTTTGTCTCTTCAAGGCTATTTTTAATTCAGATGTATGATTAAGCCAAATGGCTTCCAGGGAAAACGCTGGGACTCCAGCACTGCCACATAAAAACAAACAAAATTACTCTGATTTTGCTGCTCTTATGGAGTTATAAGAGGGAAAGTGTGTCAGCAAGGCTTTTTTTTTGTATCATCGGACACCCCCTAGACGTCATCAGTAACCTTACAAGGGAAAATAGAGTTACGGATGAATTGGGCCACACAGTTCAGGAGCTGTCCCTTCACTTACACTGCACACGGCTGAGAATAGGCGTAAAATATGGGTTTGATATTGCGTTTGATGCCTTCATAGAGCACTTATTGTATTGTGGTGGGAAAACAGGCATGATGATTAGACGTATTGTGACTCATGAAACTTGAATACGGCTTGGCCGGCTCACTAGAACAATTTTGAGGGTACTGCGATGGGCCTCGACAGGTCAGGACTCATTTGAGATTCAAGAAAACACATCAATAGACAATGCACAGTCTTATGTTTGCTTTCTCTTTTACTCACTCGTGTATCATCAAGTGCTGTAAAACCTCAACTGGGTAAGTTATCAGAGACCCTACATACGGTTCTCGACAGGTGATATTACACTTTTCCACACAGACTAATAGGATGAATTGTTGGAATGAATAATTCATTTTCTACACTTACATAGCTACCTGTTCAGATTTCAACTTGCGGAGCGCGTGACCCCGACTTGAACCTGTGGCCCTTGAGTGTCAGTGTTTCACACCAGACTGTGATGCATGACTCAGCTAGACCTCGCAGATTTGGAGACGACACTGCAATTGCCTTAATATGTCAGGGAGAGTTCATTCATGTACAATTGGACATTTTCATTATCTGAAGATCCCATCTGTGGTTTTATCATATTCTCCTTAAAGGAACAGTTCACCCAAAAATGAAAATTCTGTCATCATTTACTCACCCTCAAGTTGTTCCAAACCTGTATGAGTTTCGTTGTTCTCCTGAGCCCAAAAGAAAATATTTTGAAGAATGTTTGAACGAAACAGTTGATTATCACCCACTGACTTACATAGAATGGAAAAAAATACTATAGTAGTCAATGAGGACCAGAAACTTGGTTACTCACATTATTCTTTAATGTTTAACAGAAGAAAGGAACTTAAAGGTTTGGAGTAGATTTTTCATTTTTTTTGGTGAACTACCCCTTGAACTAGGATCAAAAACCGTCACTGGGACAGTTTTCAAAAGGTACACTTTTGTACCTTATTAGGGCCTTTCGCACCGCTTTAGTTCCAGAACTAAATGTACAGTACTAAAGTACTGGGACGATTTTGCGCGAACTATTTCCCAGTACCATTTAAAGGGTTGCATTCGCACCGACAGTGTGTACTAAGAAGTTTGGCCAATCAATGTCTACTTGCGTCGCGATTAGTACCAGTTGTGCTGGTTAGACCCTGCTCCGGAGTAGGAGCTAATTTGGTTCTCGAAAAAGGCAGTCCGGTACTAAAATCGCACCCAGTTCCGGCGGTGCGAAAACGCCAAAAAGTGGGTAGTTCCACAATTAGTTCTGGTACTATGAAAAGGTTCCCGCGGTGCGAAAGGCCCTATTGACCCAAAAGGGTGCATTTTAGTACCTTTCAGTAAGTTCAGCACTTCTTTAAAAGGTACATTTCAGCATCTGAAGTGTACATATTAGCACCTAAATGGTACATATTAGTACCTTTTGAAAAGGTACCGCCCAAGTGACAGCTTTTGTACCTTTTTTTTTTCTGAGAGTGTATACATTGTACACAGTGCTGGGTTGATTATTTAAAAAATGTAATCTATCACTGATTACATGATGAAAACTGTAGTTAGTAAAGTAATCTAGGTTACTCATTTAAGGCATGACTACATTTTGGATTACTTTTAGATTACTTTTTGATCAAACTTTAAACGTACCATATTGATATAAAAAACAAAGAGAAAGAAAATATATTCCATTTTTTTTTATATCAGCATCATAAAATGTAATACAGATTACACAGTTACTACCCAGCTCTGATTAAATGTATGGATATTGGCATTGCTTTGACTGTTCTATGTAGATCCCACCTTCTCGCATGCCAAAATTGGTCAATTAATTACAACGCCTACATGCTATTGGTCAACTTTGACTACAAAGCTAAAACCTGGACATATGAGGCAACTTAGAAATGCCGGCCAGGACATGTTCAGGAAAAAGAGGACGTATGTTCACCCTATCATCAACTTACAACTGATGACGGCAATGACACTGAAACGTCTTCAGAAAATGAGACATAAAGTCCAGTTGTAAATGAATGAACTCCATAAATAGAAATACTGTGTATCAATGATTTTTTTTAGGATTTGGTTCCAGCATTAAGAACTGAAATGTAAAAAAAATTGCCTTTTTAGGGTAAAAAATACCCATGTATTAAGTATATACTGTTCATTTTGCTCTTTTGGAATTATTAGTGCACCACTGTCTCTTTGTCTCAAAAGCACTGAGTCAGTATATGTCTCCCTGGCAACTAAGTACAACAGGAAGTTATGCAAATACCAAGTGGAGTTTGACAAAGGTTTTCACGTCCTGACCAGAGACAGAACGGAACTGAGTGTCCCACACCACACACAGATCCACTATTTGACACTTGGACGAGTTTTTCTCTGCAGCATATTAATTACTGACTTCATTCAAGACAAAGGAAGAACCTTTTGTAACGCTGACACCAGATCTTCAGTTTCAATATAATGAGCAGAAGGTCAGAACAATTCATCATCTTTAATAATGTTGGGTCCTTTCAGGTGCAGACAATGTCATTTAAAGCATCCATTGTGTCTAGTCCATTAAAGGTTAGTGTTACTGAACTGCCCACCCTCCAGTTCTCTACCTGTATAACCTGTCATTTTCAAATGAACCTGAAGACCTCGGTAAGCTGGTTCAGGTGTATGCGATGAGAGCTGGAATATGAATCGTGATAGTATGACCTCACTGGGGAAAGCCTTTCATATACAAACCACTGGTTGGATCTACCTCAAACTCTTTCACAGAGAATTAATAACCTGCATCAGGAATGGTACAATGCTTTATAGATATTTAGAAAGTACTGTAGTCATTTATGTGGAAATGTTTAAAAACATTTCTGCTGGGTATAAGAGGGTTTAACTGTATCACCTTTGGAATTTCACTCTTTGTTCATATTAGAAATGTGCAGATTTTGAATGATCTACATCGATAAATCTGCTTGTCCAATATGATGCCAGAACTAAAAATACAGTATGCCAGGAAAAAAAAAAAACTGTTTTTTTTTTTACAGTAACTTGGCAGCTGTGCTTGCAAAACATATCAGAGAGTAAAAAATTATGGTAATGATATATCATTAAATGATATAATGTCAATATACCAACCTATTCAAGCTATTGGAATCTGTTACTGTAAAATGTGATAATAACATAATGCAAGACCACATGATGACTGAAAAAGCATACAAATTGGCAACTGTATAGCTAATAATAACATTAAGACAGAACCAGTGTCACCCACACAAATGCAAAACACCAGTAACTGAGTAACACACAGAATGATCCAATTATCACACAAGCAAGAATGCAGTAGTAGTGAATATCAGCATGACTGTGGTTTTCTGTGATTACAAAGCCATATGATATTCAGTGCACAGCAAGAGGTTAATATTCATTTTTTTTCATACAGAATTTGGCTAATTATGTTCTATCCCCCAATAAAAATAGCTACAAAATGAGCCAAGAAGCCCACTCAGCATAATAGGCAAATGGAGTGATGTTATGCCCCAGTGCTGTTATAGGAAATAGCAGCACTCTTAGTAATATATTCAACGAATCGGATTAAAGGACTGGAAAATCTAAACAAATATGATGGTTTGCGCAAAGATTTCAATACATTATAAGGCGATTCGTATTTTGTTCCTACATATAATACACAAATTTTCTGTAAATAATGTGGTTCACACAATGTAAAAAAAAATTTTTTTTTTTCGAAGTTGTAAAATAAGCATTTCAGTCATAAAAATATTTCAGTCTTACCACAGTCTTACCACATTTTTACATTTAATTTATTGTTACTTGCCATTTCTTTGTAATTAAAAATTTGAAAATTGCTAGCAATTTCTGAGTGAAATTTGTTTCTACACGTTTTTGTTTTCCAGTAGGCCTATGTGTGTAATAAGCATAATTTTATTGTATTGCCTTGTTAAATTTAATAAGAAAAAGGCTATTGTTCTAAATAATAATTTTGCTCTAAAGTGACTTGTCTGGACAACAAAAGGTTAAAATACAATGAAATAATACAATTTATAACCTACTTTTAACTTGCAAGAAACACAATTTTAACATAATTTAAAAGAGTGTGGTATTGCCTTGTTAAATATAGCCTACATGTTCTTTTCAATTATAAGGCAATTCATAGTTCTAATTATTTATTAATTTGTACCATTTTACATTAAAAGTACTGTCTTTAAAGGGTCTAATACTATTTTCACGGTATGTGGTAAGGTAACCAACGAACAGGTTTTTACTCTAGCATTTTCTCCCCAACGTAGAAACTCCTGCATGCTTTTGAGGCTGGAAGCGGCGGCGGAATCATCATTCATTCATCGCGCTCAGTGCATCACAAGAAGCTCATCATGAGCTATGATGAGTCCCTCATATGCAGGTCAGAGTAAAAGTGCAAGAACCCCTCTGAAACCAGCAACCAGACAACAAACCGGCAGCGTATCTAAACATTGCTTACTATGTATCACAGCTGCATCAACCACTTTCTATGCATACAACAGTCAGAGTGATTTAGATGCTCAAAAAACAAAAACAAAAACATTGAGATTTATGTCACTTTAAATGAGTAAACCGGACTGTTAAATAATATGGCATCCTTATGACCCCATTCCTGTTAGTCTAATGAACTCTAGTCTGATCACGCAAGTCTAAATCTCATTACTGGCCTTGGCAAATGACAGTCTGTTTTTCTTTATCTTTTTGTTTCATTCTGTAATCCTTGTAGTGTTATATTTCAACTGTCTGCTAAAGCGTTACCACAGGATCGCGTTTTAGTCAAATGTATTGCGTTCTTTGTTTTTCTTAAATGTCTTTGAGAAATAACATTTGAAGTTATTCAAATGACCCGCATTTTTTTTTATCGCTTTGGCATTTTGATGGACCCTATGCAATAATGCCGCTATTGTTGGCGAAGCGGGCGGAATCGTCACTAGCTGACAGATAAACTACGCACTTATTGACGAAACCAGCAACCAGACAACAAACCGGCAGCGTATCTAAACATTGCTTACTATGTATCACAGCTGCATCAACCACTTTCTATGCATACAACAGTCAGAGTGATTTAGATGCTCAAAAAACAAACAAAAAAAACATTGAGATTTATGTCACTTTAAATGAGTAAACCGGACTGTTAAATAATGTGGCATCCTTATGACCCCATTCCTGTTAGTCTAATGAACTCTAGTCTGATCACGCAAGTCTAAATCTCAATACTGGCCTTGGCAAATGACAGTCTGTTTTTCTTTATCTTTTTGTTTTGTTTTGAACATTTTCATCATTATTGTCTAGGTAATGTTTTTATGCCAACCCTTTGTGTCCTGCATGTTGAAACCCTATGGGGTAAGTTGTCACACAGGAGACCGCCATTACACAGCCTATTCATGCTTTTCAATACTATTTAAACAGAGAGAGAGAGAAAAAAAATAGTATGCAACACAAAACAGATGAGGGGGAAAATGTTAAAGACATTGTACAAAATATTAAACTATGGTTTTGGCCAGTTAATATAAATTAGATTATATGAAATTACAACCTGACATTTATCTTGAGAACACATTGCAACTTTTTGGAGATAATCAACCATTATTATTACATTTACATTTAGTCATTTAGCAGATGCTTTTATCCAAAGCGACTTACAAATGACTTACAGATTATATAGACAAGCCTCATCATAACATATTCAAATGTGGTTTTATTGTGTAGACCTGCTTTTCTGTTACGTTTTTAAGTTAAGTTAACACAATAAGACTTCATATTAACGGTGTTCCTTCATATTCATTACACTGGATCCTACTTTTGCTGATTTTTCTTGTAACAAAGCATTGAGGTTGAAGCCTTTTTTGCCAGCACTTTATTTTAAGGTATTCTTGTTACATATGTTACCTGTCTGCTAAAGCGTTACCACAGGATCGCGTTTTAGTCAAATGTATTGCGTTCTTTGTTTTTCTTAAATGTCTTTGAGAAATAACATTTGAGGTTATTCAAATGACCCGCATTTTTTTTTATCGCTTTGGCATTTTGATGGACCCTCTGCAATAATGCCGCTATTGTTGGCGAAGCGGGCGGAATCGTCTCTAGCTGACAGATAAACTACGCAGTTATTGACACAAATCATGCAGCGTATGGAAAGCATCACTGTGTTGACTTTGCGCGTCTCGCAGCTCGCGCAGGGCGCACGTGCAGAAGGGCACGCGTAATGTGACACTGAAGTCCGTGCGTGAATAATCGCCCAATCAGCACAGTCATGTTTAAGTGAGACATCTGCTCACTTTCAGCCTTGAAGAAAGGAAAAGAGCAGTATTTTATTCTGAACACCCTTTAATTCCTAAAGGGAAGGTCAATAAATGAGCGTCTTGTTGCAACTGAGGCTAGTTGTCACAATTTTTACTCCAGTTGATATTTCTCAGAGTAGGTTTACTCTGGCACATAACTTGATTTCTTGCTACATAAAAAGTTTTGAACATTTTCATCATTATTGTCTAGGTAATGTTTTTATGCCAACCCTTTGTGTCCTGCATGTTGAAACCCTATGGGGTAAGTTGTCACACAGGAGACCGCCATTACACAACCTATTCATGCTTTTCAATACTATTTAAACAGAGAGAGAGAGAAAAAAAATAGTATGCAACACAAAACAGATGAGGGGGAAAATGTTAAAGACATTGTACAAAATATTAAACTATGGTTTTGGCCAGTAAATATAAATTAGATTATATGAAATTACAACCTGACATTTATCTTGAGAACACATTGCAACTTTTTGGATATAATCAACCGTTATTATTACATTTACATTTAGTCATTTAGCAGATGCTTTTATCCAAAGCGACTTACAAATGACTTACAGATTATATAGACAAGCCTCATCATAACATATTCAAATGTGGTTTTATTGTGTAGACCTGCTTTTCTGTTACGTTTTTAAGTTAAGTTAACACAATAAGACTTCATATTAACGGTGTTCCTTCATATTCATTACACTGGATCCTACTTTTGCTGATTTTTCTTGTAACAAAGCATTGAGGTTGAAGCCTTTTTTGCCAGCACTTTATTTTAAGGTATTCTTGTTACATATGTTACATGTACTTACTATTATAATAACAATAAATTATGAATAATTGCAAGCAAGTAAACCTAAGCCAAAACCCAACCATAACCCTAACCATATAGTAAGTACATGTAGTTAATTAATATTACTCAGTACTTAAATATAACAAGGACACCTTAAGATAAAGTGTAACCCTTTTTTATACCATCGCCAGTTATTTTATCAGCCCTCAACTAACCTTCTTAATTTGCTGAGTAACATAAAGTGCAACATCTGAACGCTTTTCCCATCTGTGACAGTGGTGTACAGTCAGCAGGTGTTTCCAAGGGAAAACACCATCAATGGATTGTGAGTCATGAATGGATTTGTGCCTCCAACCCCCTACTTACAGATCACCACATCCTCTGCAACGCCATCAGATGAATCAGAAGGTCTTATATCTACTATTTTCCCTTTGCAAAGCTACAGGAGCACAGTAAAAGCACCATTATGGATCAAATCACACCATTGCAATGTACCTGTTTGAAATGCACCAGCAGTTTTGATAGATTCAACATTTAGAAGAGCTCTTTACATCTAAAGACACTTCTAAAACATTTCTTTAGTTATTTTTATCCCAAGTGAAAATAGACAATGAAACCTTAACTTTCTGTAATACAAGTGAAACCCTGTTAGAGACTTCAAGACTGTTCTATTCTCCCAGCAATTTAGCAGTTTCACTAATAATGGTGAAAAATACAATAGGGGTGGAAGAGTGCAGGAAAGGTCAACCGTTTTATTTAAGGCATTCAGATGTGGACGGAAGCAGATAAAGAATAGCTCTGAGACTTGAGGTTCACTAACTTGCTAGTAAGAAAATGTTAGTTTGTAGTATTAGGCTACCTTTCGATACAGATTCCATTAAATTGGTTGGCAAGCTTCTTTTCACTTGGATATCTGGAACAGGCTTTTTAAATTATGTTTTTAAAGCCTTTACCATTCAGGGGTTTGATTTGTAGACATTTTTATGGTAGGCCTGTAGTTTTATTTACTGCAGTAACTTAAGCTGAAACTATCATACTTCTCAACTTCTAGTGGCCTGCTTCATTTGTCAATTACATCGATGGCTTTACAAAAACACACACAGCAGATAAAATCTAGCAGATCTTATGTCTGCTGCTCCAAGAAGATTAATTCTTATATTCTCTCAGCAGCTTATTGCAATTTCAAAGCAAAGCATACTTGTCTTTAAAAGCTTTGGCCAATAAACACCAGTATGATGCCAAACTGTGATTGTGCCAGCCTGTTAGTAACTGAGCAACTACAGAACATTAGAATTCATTACATCACTTAGTTCAATTGAATTGTATGTTATCACCAAGGTGAAGAAAGCATTACGACAAACAGGATGGAGTATGATAACAGGGGTGCCAGTCCAGTCACACATCACACCAGTCAATCAATGCCTCGCCGCATGTGTTCACTAGACCTGCCAAAGCAAGAGGAAATGACTTTTAGATTACATTAGCACTTGCTAATTTACTTGCTACACTTGCTCATATGAAGGACCTGTAGTTCTAAAAGATCATGTTTTTGGCCAACTTTACATGTTATCCAGAGTTTGCATGATGATGCAGGTGCAAAAGCAAGTTTTTAGTACAAACAATGCATCCAGAATGCATTCAAAAACAAGTTCACAGATTTCCAAGAGTTGCATTTCAGTCCGTTTCAAAGCCTTTTATAAAATGGGGTGTTTTTTTTTGACCACTCTCGTACTGAATGCGACCATATTTCTTAAGTGCATCTTGACTGTTACTAAGATATTGATTCTGTGCAAATGTCGGAAGACAAAATTCACCCCAGCAAAATATGAAGAAAATGGTTTTATAAAATCCAATTTTCTGCAAGAGTGACTCACGCAGTGTTTAGATTGTGGCAAGGATTTCAATCCAGCTGTTCTGGGAAAGTTATCAGAATTATTATGATCATTAAAATGGCTCCTTGGGGGCACATTCAACAATTTGAGAAAAAAAAAAAAAAAAAAAAAAAATTTTTTGATATATTTTTACCTTCGAGAGCACTCTTTGGATGTTCTCATAAGCATACACATGTCTGAGCATTATGAGGAAAGGGATTCTCAAAACTATTTTTCACTTCTTTGGGTTCTTGTTGTCACGGTGGCTACTGCGTAAGAGTGAGGAATGCGGAGACGTAGGAGTTGCAGGAATAACTTTCTTTTATAGGAAAAACCAAGGGTTTCACAGGGTAGGCAGGAGACACACGTAGCACCATCAGGAGACAAACAATACCAGACAAGGAAACATGGAGCAGACAACACTAAAATACAGGGCTTAGTGAGGGGTAATTACAAGACACAGGTGAATCAAGCGACAAATCAACGAGAGGGAAACAACGGGGAGCACATGGGAGAAAACACAACAAAACAGGTCCATATTCCTGACACTTGTCCTGATTAGATTTTTTCGACCATGGAAAGACAAGGATAAATGGTGTGTAGCAATGTGTTTCTTATGCCCTTCGTCTCAGCTTAGCTTTGACATCTTCAACCAGCAATTGACTTTTGCCATGGTTTGAATGCTTTACTCCACATCGTTTATTTTGAACAAAAGTAGAACATCTAAGCCAGATTGTACCATTTCATTCATTTGAGGGAGTACCCAGAAAGGGCTAAAGATTCAACAGCTGCGCTCACATATGGATTGAATGAATCCTTGGCTAGTTACAGAGGTAAATCAAATTCAGGTGGTCTTGCACCTCAAATGAATGCAACCCTTGGGAATAGTGATATATCAGGCAAATGAAGTCTCCTCCTATGAGTGGTTAATCAGGGACGTGTTACTATAAGAAATAGAAACATCTGGATGCTGGACATGAGGAATTGTAAACCTTTTGTCATTGTGAATGGAGGGGGGGGGTGTATGGAAGTGTGTATGCTGGGCAAGGGTTCAAAGACGGGGCATGATGGCAACCAAAAGTGAGCATTATGCTTTGGCCTGATACCACACGTGGCATATTTGCATTGGTTTGCATGAAAGCAGTTTAACTGATTCTAAGATTACTCTCCATTTGCATCCATTTGTCATTTCTGCAAAGAGGTCAGCTGCAACCCTGCACTTGCTCCTATGGCATCATGGGGCTGTATGTCCATGAATTACAAGCTCTGGTTTCTGCTTAAGAAATGGTTAGACGTAAACACATATATAAAAGTATCAGAAAATAGTAGAGACTATACTATACTATTCTATACTATAAAAGCTATTACAATGATGTTTGGAAAAGATGGAGTGCACATCTGGCTCCAAATCAGATCTACTGTAACAGTGCAGTTGTGAAACTGATCTGAACCTTAAAAATACAATTTTTTGTTGTAACTTCATGTTGTCAGTATGGCTTAGTAATAATAGGGTAAATAATGACATTGACATGACGAAATACTAATATGAATAATCAAAGTTTGCACACACACACACACACACACACATATATATGTCTTGAATATGCATGAAAGAAATTGGCATTGAATTAAACATGCAATTTTGATGTAATCAAAAACACATTTTCCTTATACAACTTTATACAACTGACAACTTGTAACAAACCAACTGCATTAAGTCTTAAATACTCCTCGCAAAGGTTCATTTGGTAAAGTGTGTTGTATCATCATCAGCTCAGATCTAAGAATGAGTCTATTTGTGTCCTGCACTTCCTGCACTGTCCACTAGAGGGTCGTTGTGGAATGTGCATTGATAACCTACAGTACAGGTAAAGGATGATGCTCATTTAACCTGAATTAGAACTGGATGCGAGCTTGCATAGACTGTGAAGAGTACTACTTTTGTGTCCTTCTGTGGCTCATCAGTTTAGTGAAACTCCCATTTAGTAAGCTTTTTAAAGGACAGTTTACTTGTCGAATGTTGCAGAATGTAGCAGCAATACAGTGTATTTGCCCAAATCTTGTTTTAAATTCAGGCCTTTCGGTTTTCCAGCAGACGCCTATAGGAATGTTGACCCAAAGAAATCCCAATCCAGTAGATGCCAACAGCATTAAATCTTCAGTGTTGACTTTTAGGTCAATAAAGTAAGAAGCAGGTCGGGAATGTGCGAATGGAGGTTTAATAGTCTATATATTTCCATAAAACAAGCACTGCATGAATCATTTAGTGTAAGTATATTACAGTGTGCTGAGGCATATCATTGCATTTTTGGCCTGGCAAAGAGGTTGGCTCATTTATGACGGAGATATATTCTTTTCTACAAGCGCTGCCTTACAATGGCTGCTTTTTCTTTCTTATTTCCATGAAAGCGTTGTGATGTTCAATGTCATCATGACAGATTCATGAAAATTATGTCTCAAGTGAAAATACAATGGTACATGAATGATAAATCAGAAAATGACAAATCCCATATTACGTAAACTATTATGGAAATGTATTCTAATAATTCTTATTCTAATAAAAGTAATTGACAATTGAGTATTGTGTGAATGATAAATTCTAGAGGGCAATTCAAGTTTGAAATCTGAGCTGTTAAGTTGTTTTCGTCATTTTCGATTTTTAGGTGTTTATGTTGTCATTGCAATGATTTATAAACTTGGATGTAACCTCACAAAGAAAAGATTAGTGAGCTTTTTATACTAAAGTCATTTAATTTACATATCGAAACAGTAAAATGAATGGAAGTAGATATAAAGAGAAAATGATGTCAAAAGGATCTTTCTCTATACATGGCCATTTAAAAATGTTCATATTCTGACTAAATCAATATATACATTGCAAATATTTCATTATCCATTATATTATATTACTTCAGTAATATAACTGAAGTTACCAACTGGCTCTTAAAAGTGTGAAATAGATTTATATTTCATTCTCCCTTAATAATAACAGCTCAGTATTAAGGTTTCTTCTCTTCCAGAATCCAAATTTAACCTGTTAAAAAAAAGAAGTTATCTAGCAGAGTGTCCAGTCACTAGTGCAGAATGACAAAAAAAGTGTTTTTTTTCTTTCCACAAATGATGACGTACATTTGCAGAGCTTTTTTTTAAAAAAAAAAAAGGTTTAGGAATGGAAATACAAAGCCTGCACGCATCACACCAAAGCAAAGTTTACACTGGTGTTAGCTAGTTGAGTGAGTATAAAATATGTCACATGCTCATTTGACGTCTCAGAGATGAGCAAATGTTCTACTACACACGTCAACCTATGACACATCATCACATTTAGTCTTGCTTATCAAAACAGTAAGATATATCACAGTGAATGTAAAACAGATGTGGTTCTGTTGACATGGCCACAGTCAAGTGGATCTGTACATGCCTGCGTCACATTGTCACAGTCATCACCTCAAACCTTTTAGAAACTTGCTTCAGACCATCCAATATTTACACATTTACCAAAACGGCCACCACTCCCAAAGTCACGCACTCAAGCGCTGGTGTCCAAACAGCTCATTCTCTCATTCTCTTCTCTGCTATCCAGGTAGACACGAGTGGTATCGGTGATAAGGTCTACACCGGGTGAGGTGCCACATGATGCAGTTATTTGCAGAAAAGTCCAAATTGTGAAATATAAACTTGCAATTGCATGAAAAAGTCAGAATTGTGAGAAAAGTAGCAATTATCTTAAAAAAAAAAAACAGGATTGCAAGATGTAAACTTGCAACCTAGGCTCATTGGAAATATGTGCTTGTTGCAACGTTTCTGCAACACCCATATTACATACGTTAGTGCACGCTTTACGGCAGTTTCAAAGTGAAATGTCCAGTGTGTGGTGCTAAAACATGCATTCAATACATGACTGTGGCCACGTTTTTATTAAGTTGGTACAGGGATGTATTTCTGCATTTTTAAGTTAGTTCAGGCACGTATTGCATCAGTTCAGAATTGAAATCTCCGGTGAGTTCGCCAAAAGTTAATGCTCTATCGTGTTGGAAAACAACATTCCCCCTACACCAAACCTAACCCTAAACCTACCCGATAGTGTTGAACACACTCACTGATGCTACCATGCTTTGTTATCTTCCTAATACGTGGGTTTTAGCTGTTTGCTCGAACTGTAGTTTCACTGGATTCGAACGCCGTAACGGGTGAGCTACCGAGCAAACCTGTGTTAGAAAACCCATACATATGAAGCTGTATGTGACGCTAATGTTCAAAAGTATCAGTTTTCAAACCTTGCAGCATGTTAAAATTGTTTTGAGGTCATAACATAATATTCTGCAAGTAATTGTGCGAAAATTAGACTTTCTTAATCAAAACTCTGGCCCTGTAAATCATACTTTATGTGACGTATTTCCAATAAGCATGTATTTCCAATAAGCCTGTGTAGAAATAAAAAAATGTAAATTGAGAGTTGTAAACTGGCAATTCCAAGAAAAGAGATCAAATTGTGAGAGGAATTCTGAGAATAAAGTCAGGTTGAACAAACTCAGGGTTACAGGATTAGTTTCGAGTTCAACAAAACTAAACCAATCCAATCAGGCTTTGTTGCTGCACATCAACCTTCTCCATCAACTCAGTCTTTCATTCTGAGCTGATGAATAACTATGGAGCATGTGCACATGAAAGTGAACTGCCAAACACATGCCTTGAAACATAGAAACTGAGATTCACTTCTCACAGAAGAGTCAGCACGATTCACTTCTGTCTTCTTCCGAATGAAAAATATGAAGAATTTACATGCATTTACACAAAAGGAAGAAAGGACCGGTCCATGAAAGAGGACAACTAAAAGAAAACATCTTGCTACAGTATATCAGTGCAAGTCAAAGTTGTAAAGACAATCTTTTGCTATGAAGTGACTGTGAATTTGAAGCAAGAGAAACAGGGAGAGTAACTTTATTGCATTAGAGATTTGTCACTTTGCTCACAGCTGATTGGTCCAACTTTGGTTTGAGATGTCTTATCCAGAACATTATCTGCGCCAGAGCAGATTGTATGGAGCGCAAGTTACTTGATCAATACCAGTAGAAGTCTTAGTGCTTAAAATCCAGTAAACTGAAAGATACCTGTCAAGCCACCTAATCCAGTTTTACAGCATAGAAAAAAGTCAAAATTGCGAGATTAAAAATTTGCAATTATCTTACTTTTTATTCTGCGGTGGAAACAAGCTTCCAAATAATCTTGCATTGTGTTTTTCACACAGAACCTCTGTAAAAAAACTCTAGATCAAATTATCTAATGCTTTTTTTGGGGCAAACTTAGAGGTCTAATCCTGTGATGTAAATGTGAATATCAGTGATTTCCGATATTATCGCTTTGCCTCATTTGTATTTTTACCTGAACTGCCGTTTGCACACTAATCTTCCACATTTCAATATCCGAATGGCCTACTGAGGAAAAAGTAGGCCTAGACTTAGTTAGGTGGGTTTATTATAAATAGCCACTTCTGTAAACCCATGTGAAGTTTATTTAAATATTTTTTTAAATAAAAAATTCAATTAAAAACAAAATAATGAATATAAAATGCATATGTCATACATGAAGCATACAAGCACAGCATGACCTTCTGTAAAGGTACAAAACACATACTCCCACCTCTGTAATAAACTCAGAGATTTGTTTGAAAACCAGCCGCGTCCAAATACGGCTGATGGAGGATGTTGAATTCAATTGGATCTTGCATACGTGACTCACTGAATGCACCTGGATGTACAGAAGGCATTAGAAGATCTCTGACTCTCCTGTAGCACGTCTGAGGTGGTGAAACAGTTTTAACCCTCAATAGATATCACATCCTAAATGTATTAACCCAGCATTATCTCAATCACAGAGGAAACCACTCATACTAGAGCCAGAACTAATCTGATCCGCTAGGCCTAATGAGTTTGCCAATATTTCTGGTAATCACTTTATGACTAATCAAGTTAATGAATAAGAGAAAAGGGATATCACCAGCTCATTGTTTCTGAACCACAGGCATTTCACAGAAGCCTAACACGGAGCGGCTACAGCTTTGATCTGTTCGGGTTCTGCTTGCTTCTACAGCTCTACAGTGCACAGTATGAGGTTTTCTGCATTTTAGTATGAGCAAAGTAGTATGCGAAACTGATGCGACCTTTACTGATTTCTGGGTTCTACATTAAACATCGTGGGAGGTGAGCTTGACGCACAGTCCTGACGCAAATCCCCGTCACTGACAGAAGAAGCGGTCCAACATACAACATGGAGTCTGACAGGTTGTCAGGTTGAGACTGAGAACGCACAGATGTCTTTTGTTCTTTGCAGAGACAGTCTGGACAGATCATCTGAAGAAACCTTCAGCAGAACATATGTAGTGTACAACAGGGTTAAAGACCCTGCCTATGGAAAATGTCTTCAGATTTTTTTTTTTTCAGCAAGGATGCATAGAAATGTATCAACAGATGCAGTATAAAGACATTTATAATGTTACAAAAGATTTCTATTTCAAATAAATGCTGTTCTTTTGAACTTCTTTTATCAAAGAATACTGAAAAAAGTTTCCGCAAAAATATTGAGCACAACTGTTTTTAACATTGATAATAATAAGAGATGTTTCCTGAGGATTAATTCACATATTAGAATGATTTCTAAACAGACACTGAAGACTGGAGTAATGATGCTGAAAATTCAGCTTTGATCACAGGAATAAATTACATTAGGAAAGATCTTCAAATAGAAAACAGTTATTTTAATTGTAATAATATTTTAAAATTTTACTGGTTTTACTTTTTTTTTTTTTTTATCAAATTAATGTGATCCCGATGAGCATAAGAGACTTCTTAAAAAATATTTTAAAAATCTTACGACCCCTAAATTGAAATGCAAAGGCAATTAAAGGGCCCCCCAGTGTGGGGCAAAAGGCCCTCAGTTTACAATAGTGAAGCAGTGTCGGGCAATTACACCACATTTTGTTACCGTATGCAAATACTTTTGATATAGCAAGTTATTGCTTGAAAAACTTTTAACTACACACTTATTCAAAACAACCACTTAAGCAATTGGCAGAATTTTTTTTTAATTATTATTATTATTATTATTTTTAATAATTTTTGGCATTTCATTACCTTTCAAGTATTTTATAAGGACTCATTGTTGTTCTGTTTTGAGTATATCACAGAGTACATCCTGGAGCTGCAATGTCAGTACAGGCATATTTTACAAATTAATTTCCATTGTGATTGGAACGTTGGGCTTACTTTGCACACTCTGTTCCTCATAACAAATTTATTACTTCCCAGTTATAGAAAACTACGTTGCAGTACATATCGTACATTTTCCACCTTTGGCAACCCAGTTTTGGGTGGCCTTTTGGTCACTGTGTGCTTAGATAAATTACTGTTCAAAAGTTTTGGGGTCAGTAATATATTTTTAAACTAAATTAATACTTTAATTTAGCAAGGATATCTTAAAGTGACAGTAAATGCATTTTAGTGTTACAAAAGATTCCTATTTTTAACCTTCCAGTCATAAAAAAATTGACAGATGTATATTTATATAAAATATAAAGCAGCACAACTGTTTTCAGCAGCAAATCAGTATATTAGTATGATTTCTGAAGGATCATGTGACACTGAAGACTGGAGTAATGATGCTGAAAATTAAGCTTTACATCACAGGAATAAATTACATTTAAAAAAATATTCAAATAGAAAAATGATTAGATGCTAGATCAAATGGGTTCCAAATCAAGCTTTTCCTGCATGCAATGACCTCGTGGATCAGGTCAGTTGCGCAGCACTTACTGACAAACAGGTGTTCGTACAGCAAACTTGGCAGTGTTAATTCAACTCTGATAGTTTGCCATGCAGGGAAGAGTTTTGTTGCTCTTAAGTGTTTTGGGAGGGGAACATTTTCAAAATGGCTTTTTACCTCAGAGGGCTTTTAGCCTTGTTGTACCCTTTTGGTTTCTCCAGAGCTGAAAGTCTGGAGTCTGAATAGACCAGTGAGGGTGTACCTTGACAACATTTGCTTTAACATGGAAAGACGCTATCCATATTCTATAGTCTCTTCACCTAGAGTCACAGTTATGATTACATTATAGATACATAGTGTTATATTAACACACACACAAACATTGCATTATGCTTCACAGGTCGTTAGAGTGTTACAAATGTAATGGACATCTAAGAAAAGTCAATGCTTTATACTGTAAATTTTCTTCATGGACCCCCTGCAGTACTCATAAGGATATCACTGGTATTAGCCATGAGAGCGCAGCGGTTCTGTGCATGCCATGATCCTTTTATAAAGAGTTTTAATAGTGCTCTTGAGGCAATAACTTGGTTTTATTAAACAGGATCCAGGGTGAAAGAGTTTCAGAGCTCTGCACTGTATCACCTCCACCTACTGCATTGGATTCACAACGTTCAGCAGGGAGGGCATGAAACGATCAGAGCACTTGCGTTTGTCATTCAAAGAGCCTTTTAAATTGCTTTTATGTGTCTAGTATTGGTTTTCTTTGACTAACAAGCAAATCACTGGGTAGGTTGGAATATAATTCTTAATAAATGTTATGAGTATTATTATGCAGTTAAAGGTTGAACTCTTATGTTGACAGCACTGTTTTCACAAAATTTAGACTTTAACTTCAGTTACTGTAAACTTTCAACAAAAAAAACAAAACACTCAGGCATATTTTTATCCACTGTAATTAATAAATTATGCAGGAAATACATTCTCTAACACTGTCTTGAAGATCTCTAATTCTAAATGAAATCTTACTTACCTTAATATTGCTGTTGCATCCCTCATTGGAAAAACGTGTCTGTTGCGATATTTCTGCAAAATAATATTATGTTACGGTACTTCTTGCGCTCTTAATTTGAAATGTCCAGTGGGTGACACTAGAATGCATTTAATTTTTCCCGAAACAGATGAACATGAATGTGCCAATGTTTTGTAAAGTTGGCTTTTGTACGTAGTTTGGGAATGAAATATCCAGTGGGTGGAGCTAAAATATTAACGATTCATGTTTGAAAATAATGTAATACCTAAATAAACAGAAACAGGACATAAAACAAATTTGCTGAAGCAACCATGGTATTTTAGTTTGTTTCATGCTGTACCAGGTGAGCTACTGAGCAAGTTTACAAAGTCAAGTTTACTTTACAAAGCCAAGCAAGTTTACTATAAAAAAATAGATTTGTTTATAGAAAAGTTGGTGTTTTACTAGCACTCGTGTTCATTTTAGGTGGCAACTGCAGTCGATTGTATGTTACATTTATGGAGGATGTTTTTGACATGTTTTTGTCTGTTTCAGCTACCAGAACAGCACTAAAACATCTCCCATATTATTTGATTTTCAGTATGTGCAGAACCCATTGTCCTGGCCTTATAGATCAACCTTCAGGAAATTCCTAATTTGTACAGTATAAGGTCACAGAAATTCCCCTAATCTACAGGGGTGAGAGAGAATTGGCCTAGTCAAGTTTGTCATTTGGACATGTGTGTTCACATCTGAACCCCAGATGAACATCTTCCCCATATTGTGGTAAACCAAGAGTCACATAGGAGCATGTCTTCCAGGCGGAAATGTCAGCATTGTTTAGACCTGCGTACTGAGAAGGAATCAAATCCCCTTGACAAATTTGGTTTGAGGCCTTGTGTTTCTATTACAGAGCCAGACTGACATCTGTACTAAAAAGGCTACATCTTTATATTATGGCTTGGCTGCTGTGATGCATCTGGAGCTTTCTTATGTAAAATGTTTTTTTTTTTGCTTGCTTTTTGACATTTAATGCTTGCTATTTGCGGGGAAAACATATTTAAAAAATCTACATTTATTAATTAATTTATTTAAATTTATTTTATATTGGTTTTATAAAACCAAATCCAAAATCCAGATAATCCCTGCAACCTGAAAATGGAAATAACTGATTTAGGACTTTTCGGAATCACCAATAGTTAATCAGTAGTTACAGGCTGGAAATAATCACTTCAATTCAAAGTTCAAACACATTAATGAATAAATATATTCTAAGAATAGTGATTTGACTGTAGATCTACACACAACCACCTCGCCTCTCACTCCTAGAATATTGTCAAGTGCGTGTGTGTCTTTGTTTCTCCTGAATATTTAGCTTGTCTCCATCTCCTCTCCAGTGGGTTTAGGTCCTTGTGCCCAGCAGGCTATTGTGAGACATCTTGATCAGTGTTTTCAATTGTTGCAATTTAATATTTTTGCTTTCCCTCACCACAACAGCTCAAACATATTAGGACCATATTTGATTTAAAGCTATACTGCATTAAAAGCTAAATATACAACGAGCCAGGCTGTATTGCGTGATCCTTTTGAGTTTAGATCTACTTTCTGTGGCTCTTGAATTGTATTTAATGATTAAGTATAAAGCCCCATGGAAAGGCTTACCCCCCTGTGAGATTGAAAGCATGTTTTAAAGATATGTACATAATGGGACGTTAGTTTCCTTTCCATCTGTGTGAAATGTTCTCATGGGAACTGTTTAGTCTGAGAGAAATAAGTAAACCATACATTGTCAAATCAACTGTTTCAAAAAGAAAAATGCAGTTGCTTAGTTACTCAGCAAAGTTGGTACAACTCTCAACTTCTGCAAGTATCTTTTATTTCATATTGTGGTGTTCATTTCCTTGAAATTACCAGTATGTCTGGTGACAGTAGGCTAATAACTTTCATTAATAACATTATTATTGCACTTTGCTTGTACTGCAATAATATAATATAATATAATATAATATAATATAATATAATATAATATAATATAATATAATATAATATAATATAATATAATATAATATAATATAATATAATATAATATAATATAATATAATATAATATACAAAAGTTAGTTACAGTCCTTAAATCTGATTGGTTGAGCAGCATCCAACAGTAACAATGGACTTTTGTTTTCACGTTCCATACAGATTGAGTTTGTGCATTAATGATTGGCATTTTATGATTTTACATTGAGATTCAAGTAGGTGGTGACAAGGCTTTATGAATGAGTCACTGAAATATCATTCAACTTATTTGTTAAAAAACACTTATTCATTCACAAATGTGTCACTGAATCATTCACGCAACCGATATTTGTAAGTCACTGAATTATTCACTGAATTGATATTAGTAAGCCACCAAATCATTCACTCAACTGATATAAGTGAGTCATTAAATCATTCACTCAAGCGATATTAAAAGTCACAGACTCATTCACTCAACTGATATTAGTGAGTCACCGAATCATTCACTCAACCGATTTTAATGAGTGACAGAATCATTCACTCAACCGATAAGTCACAGAATCATTCACTCAACTGATATTAGTAAGTCACCGAATCATTCACTCAACCGATATTAGTGAGTCACCAAATCCTTCACTCAAACAATATTAGTAAGTCACAGAATCATACACCTGATATTAGTCTCAGAATCATTCACTCAACCAATATTAGCGGGTCACAGAATAATTTACTCAACCGATATTAGAGGGTCACAGAATCATTCACTCAACCGATATTTGTGAGTCATCAAATCATTTACTCAACCGATATTAGTAAGTCACCGAATCATTCACTCAACTGATATTAGTAAGTCACCGAATCATTCACTCAACCGATATTAGTGAGTCACCAAATCCTTCGCTCAAATAATATTAGTAAGTCACAGAGTCATTCACACAACTGAAATTAGTAAGTATAGAATGATTCACTCAACCGATATTAGTGAGTCACCAAATCCTTCACTCAAACAATATTAGTATGTCACAGAGTCATTCACACAACTGAAATTAGTAAGTATAGAATCATTCACTCAACCAATATTAGCGGGTCACAGAATAATTTACTCAACCGATATTAGAGGGTCACAGAATCATTCACTCAACCGATATTTGTGAGTCATCAAATCATTTACTCAACCGATATTAGTAAGTCACCGAATCATTCACTCAACTGATATTTGTGAGTCATCAAATCATTTACTCAACCGATATTAGTAAGTCACCCAATCATTCATATAATATAATATAATATAATATAATATAATATAATATAATATAATATAATATAATATAATATACAAAAGTTAGTTACAGTCCTTAAATCTGATTGGTTGAGCAGCATCCAACAGTAACAATGGACTTTTGTTTTCACGTTCCATACAGATTGAGTTTGTGCATTAATGATTGGCATTTTGTGATTTTACATTGAGATTCAAGTAGGTGGTGACAAGGCTTTATGAATGAGTCACTGAAATATCATTCAACTTATTTGTTACAACCGATATTAGTAAGTCACCGAATCATTCACTCAACCGATATTAGTGAGTCACCAAATCCTTCACTCAAACAATATTAGTATGTCACAGAGTCATTCACACAACTGAAATTAGTAAGTATAGAATCATTCACTCAACCAATATTAGTGAGTCACCAAATCATTCACTCAACCAATAATAGTGGGTCACAGAATCATACACGTGATATTAGTGATTCTCAGAATCATTCACTCAACCAATATTAGCGGGTCACAGAATCATTTACTCAACCGATATTTGTGAGTCATCAAATCCTTTACTCAACCGATATTAGTAAGTCACCGAATCATTCACTCAACTGATATTTGTGAGTCATCAAATCATTTACTCAATAGATATTAGTAAGTCACCAAATCATTCACTCAACCAACAGTAGTAGTTCACTGAATCATTCACTCATCTGATTTACCAAAATAGCTTTCAAAATAGCAATCAAAATAAAAAATATCAATTTCAAATCCATTGAAATTATTCTTATGTGATTACATAACAATACATATAATATTTAGATTATTACCTGTCACTGAAATTTTACACTTCACTCATTGGTCAGATGTTAGTTAAGCAACTGACCTGGGGTGCATTTCCCAGAAGCAACTATGGTCACAAGTTCCTACATTACCAATAGAGTTCAATGGAACTTTCGACCATAGTTGGCTAACAATGCTTTTGGGAAACGCACGTCTGAGCGAGTTTGTTCAGTGAAGTATTTTTCAAATTTGATTTACTAAAAAGGACCGGTTCATTAGAGTCATTTCTTTGTGAATCAGACGACACTGGTCCATTGGTATAAGATGGAACATTTCAATCGTAATCCAATGAGTCAAAATGTAGCCAGTTGCCGATATATAAATGACTTTGCAGCATTTATGTGTCAAGAAGATCAGTAATTACTCTCATAAAATGGAAAGAATGTGTGCTATTAAAGTTATCACAACACTATGATGTTTATTTATGGTAGGAATGTAAATTCTGTGGATGAGCTGTCATTTGTTTTTCATTTTTATTAAACTGGCTTTTGTCCATCACAACTGAGGAAACTAGATGTACTCAGTGTCATCTCTTGGTGGAATATCTTTAGAGTATCTATCTCTGAAATGTTCATATGGACTTACCCATAGGAAAAATGTATTGCTCAGTGGTTGCTTTTCCGAAGCTCAGGAGACTTAGATGAGATTCTCATATATCTCTCATTTTAGTATCAACAGCATTTCAGATCTTTCTCCTAAAATTCCTTAGGAGAAATGGAAGTAGACACAAATGAGACATGAGAAATATTTGAGAAAAAAAGAGTCAAAACAGAGAAT
>NW_015649585.1:870726-871167 GCF_001515625.1 Sinocyclocheilus rhinocerous | reverse complement strand
GTAGGAGTAGAGACAGGAAACAATTGGACAGGTGAGAATTGAACAGGAGCAGGAAAGTACCTTTAGCTGGGATTCAAACCCATGTTGTTTGAGGTGCAGTTGTGCCTTCACGTCGATGTGCTGCCCACAAGACTGTAGCGAATCCGCTCATTCATGGGGAAATATGAATAATTAATCATAACTAGTTATAATTAATTATAAATATTTAGATCCGCTGTAGATATTTACTTGACCTCTCAGGGTCAACTGTCTGTCAATTCTAAGAACGTTAATTTCCTGGTTAAGGGAAATAACTTTCTTACTGTACAACTCTACACAGAGCCTGTAGCATAAATCTGCAGTTATGAGCAAACAATGACCAACGTCAAGTGTGATACAAGTAAGACTTTATTAACTACATAAACACTTAAACTAGTCCAACATCTAACATACACCTACACA
>NW_015649585.1:852427-870512 GCF_001515625.1 Sinocyclocheilus rhinocerous | reverse complement strand
AGATCTCTTTACCATTTCAAATATTTCTCCTAGACAGAAATGAGGTTACTTTAAGATTGAATGGAAACTTTTGCTTGAGACTCCTGCTTCTCAAACTTGTCTGCTGAGACAAAAAATCTACCACTCTCAAAATGGTCTTGTTTAAAACTTTAGAAGAGATCTCAACAACTTTACACACTGTGCTCAGATGTTTCTCCTTAGCTAGACGCTCTGGATCTCTCACAATTGTCTCCTCAAAAGGTTAGAAGAGATCTCAACAACATCACACACTGTGTTCAGATTTTTCTCCTACACTAAAGACTCGAGAGCTCTCATATTTGTCTCCTCTAAATTTCAGAAGTGATCTCAATAACTTTACAAAGTGTGCACAAAGTCAAGTACTTGACTTGATGCACACTTTGTAAAGTTGCTGGGATCTCTTCTAAAGCTTTACAGGAGACAAATATGAGTCCCCCAGATTATTTAGCTAAAGAGAAAAATCTAAGCACAGTGTGGATATTGTTTGAGATCTCTAATCTAAATTTTTGAGGACACAAATGTGAGAGATCCAGATCTTTAGCTAAGGAGAAATATCTGAGCACAATGTGTGATTTTGTTGAGATCTCTTTTAAAGCTTTAAAGGAGACAAATGTGAGAGACCCAGAGTCTTTAGCTAAGGAGAAAAATCTGAGCACAATGTGTGATGCTGTTGAGATCTTGTTTGAAACTTTGGAGGAGACAAATGTGAGACCACCAGAGTCTCTAGCCAAGGAGAAATATCTGAGCACAGTGTGTGATGTTGTTGAGATCTCTTCTAAAGCTTTAAAGGAGACCATTGTGAGATTGTTCAGTTGTTGTGAGAAAAATCTCAATTCGTAAAGTAAGCTCATTTCTGTCTAGGAGAAATATTTGAGATGTTAAAAGATATCTCACTTTTGATTTTTCTTTCCTATGGGATATTTCCACACAGGACAAGATTCTAACACATCTGTGACTCCCTGAAAGCAAAGCAAGTGTACAAACAACCTTTACCTGGCCTGTTCCTAACTCTAAAATGTCCCTCTTCTATCATGGCCATCTGGTTTCAGTTCTAGGCTCATCTGGTTTAGTCTCCAGTGAAAGAATTTCAGGAATACGTCCTGGATCCATGCCCACATCCGTTCACACAGACCAGTGTTTTCAATTACACTCCTTTTAAATGGCTCTGAGGAGCTTGCAGTGTGTAAGTGTGTGTGTGTGTGTGTGTGTCATCTGTTCACACAGAAGAGTGTTTTCAATTAGCCTCCTTTAAATGGTTACAAGGAACCTGTGGCTTGGTGAGAAGTGGGCTTGAGTGGCTTGGTTGTGTTCTGCTGCCACTTTAAAACATGGTGATAAAGACCCAGAATGATTATGTATGTTTGTGATAGAGAGGCAAAGATCTTGACATATCCAGATGAACTTTTGACATGTGTGCACTCCCTAATAAGACAAATACAGAAAAATAGCCAATTATCATTCAAACTGCTCAAAACGGTAGAAATGAAAATATTCTTTTTTTATAAATGTATGTCAGTTTTACACAACAGTTAATTCCAAGAGATTCTAAAATGCTGGCATTTAACTGTTTCTATCATGCTCGTCTGATCTAGACCAGAGTATGCGAGTGACATTTTTAGCCTTTAGCAAGAAGCAGGTTTCTGAAAATCACTCGAAATGGGGTTTCTTTCATAGTGGAAGATGTAAAACTCGGAGCAGAGCTGGAACCAGATGGTTGCTTTGAGCTCCACTCAAATATTATTCAACATTGGCCTTTAGTCTGTCCATTGCTTAGCAGCACACGAAAAGCTTGATGTTTTAGTCTCTTTTGGAACTATTTTCTTGACAGAGGACAACAATGCTAACTAACTGGCCAGTTACTGACTGATAATACCACTCTAGTTATGATTTCTTGATGAACATTTACTGTCAGAACAACTCCAGAAGTAATCTTGCACTACATAAAAAATAAGGGGAGAACACTGGTGCATTCAAGTCATATCAGAAATTTGTTATTTACGAGTTGAACGTACCACCACACCACAAAGCCTTTTGAGCCCCCACTTTCCAAATTGGAGGACTGTCAGTGAGAAAACTTGGTGGACACAATGAATGCTGTGTCTTTATTGATGGTAAATATGTTAAAATGTTTATACTGTGTTTATACCTTGTACAGTATATGTGCAAGTATGTCAATACAGTGAACCACAACCAGTTTACTCCTCGAATTTGTCCACGTGAACTATGACACCTTTCACAATTAGTATAAAAGTAATCTGTGGAAGTAAACCTGTCTAGATATCCCACTGTATAATTTGCATCTTTGCACGCTCTTTGCAGTACTGCAGTACTTTGCAGTACTCATTGCAGTACTTATAGTATAATGCAACTCTCAGCTGCTTGCCTCAGAATAAATTACCTTTAGAAAGTCACTTTCAATCTTTGCATCTCTACCAATACAAGACTGTGTATACTGTAGTTATGCCTGGTAAACCTAAATGCAGAAATAATAACACAGTGAAACTGGCATCTTCTAAGTTACTGAAAAATCAACCGCGTGTTTAAAGGGATAGTTCATCCAAAAATAAAAGTTTGCTGTTAATTTACTCAATCTCAGGCCATCACGCATACTTGCATCACTGACTCATCAATCTTCGGTCCAAGTCTGAACTCTTTCCTCAGTTCAGTGACTGTCGGAGTGACTGTCAGGCATCTGAAAGTGAGTTTTGATTGAGTAAGTTTTAAATCTGTGTTACTCGAGCTACAAACAGTTTCAGACGGTTCAGTCGATTAAGTGAAGTGGTTCAACTAGTTCACTAAAAAGAACTGGTTCAATCACTCCGGACCGTTTGCCTGAGGCCTAGAATTACAGTTAATAATGTTGCAACTATTGTTCAGTTTCTTGCACAGACCAATCGTTTCGCTTCATAAGACCTCAATATATCATCAGGAGCCACGAGTAATAATTTTGTGTTCCTTGATATGCTTTTTTTTTTTTTTACTCAAGTGTCGGTAGCCACTGACTTGGAGTGTGTTAGTATTAAAGTAATACCAGGTCTCAATACAGCAGAGCACAATCTATGATTTTAAAGCTTTCCAACAGGAAGTGCTCTGGAGCTACTGGTTCACATTTGCCTGGCTCTCCCTCTATCTCTATCTTCTGTTTTCCCTTTCTCCCAGAGCTCCGATAAGGAGTATTACACTGTCACATACAGTGGGGGATGGCTAATCTGAGAGAGAAACATTGCTCCCTGTTTTCCAATTTGCATGCTAATAGAGTTCCCATGCTCATCTGATCATCTGATATAGCCTGATCTTAGCTATAACCAGGGGCATCAACCATTTTTTTTTTATTTGAGGGGGAACCAGCGGCTCTTCTGACTTACATTGTCATATAAATGTAAGATCTGTTAAGGCTGATTCACATTGCCCCAACAAAATGCAATATTTCAAACATTATAAAATTATCAACAGTACAAACCTGAAATCAACATTCACTGGGCCGAAAGTCAAAAATGGTGCCTATGCTTTGAATGAGCATGACGCTGCTGGTTAAAGCAATTTATCCATATTATATTTTAAAATATGGTAAAGAAGGCCCCTGGCGGTGTAAAAATAGCTTGCGCTCTACATAAAGACATTACATTTAATTCAGCTTAATCCACTTTAAAACCCAGACACAAACACACACCCACACACATTAACCTTTAATTCAGACTAGACTTTAAAGAGGCAGATATTTATACACAAATGTACACATACCATCAGATATAAAGGAAGTCTTGAAATGAGTTCATATACCACAGTCAGGCTGAATTATTTTGCAACACATGTAACTTTAAAAGCGTGCATGTGTAAAGCGTCCCATGAATTTAGATCAAAGGAGGAACTGTGAACAGTTTTGGAGTAAGGTATTGCAGCATGAAAGAGAGCTTTGTTTTGGAAAGAGTGTGTGTGTGTGTGTGTGTGTGTGTGTGTCTGTGTGTGTTCCTCTGAACACAGCAGCATCCTTCCGGCCGGAAGCTGTAGCCCAAGTACATCAGCAAGTCAATTACACCGGTTAAGGGACTTTCTCAGAGATTAGTGTGTGTGTGTGTGTGTGAGAGAGAGAGAGATAGAGAGAGAGTGTGTGTGAATGAATGCCAGTGTAAATGTCTGACTCATGCTCAACACCATACTGTATCCTAAATACAATTCTTTACACATATGAGTAGCTAGCAAATAACATGAATATGAACTTTTCATCATTGTTTCTTCAACTAAGGAAACTTTTATGCCCTTTTCCCTTTTGATAAATGTTAAATGTTTTATCTGACTTCACCTGTCAGTTTTGCTACCTTTCAAATGGCTGTAGATTTGATTTGATTTGATTTTTTGTTTTGTTTTGTTTTAGAACTTTAGACTTTAAATATGGTTTATATGTGTCTGTCATGAAAAATATTGTAATATTGTAACACATATTGAAATGAACAAATGAAACAAATTCATGTTACGTTTTACACAGTTACAACTGTCCAACTGTTGTGGTATATAATTTCTACCACAACGAACATCCCCCCACCACTGTTTGTGCACATATTTAGCAAGGTGTCAGTACAGGATCAGTAAGGAGCATGAGAATGAATTGAATAAATTTATGGACAGACAGACTGACAGACATACAGACAGATATACAGTAAATAAATAAATCAAGGTAAATATCACTTTTGATTATAAAGTTCTTATTGTGCAAAGTGGGGAAATATTATTTAACTGTATGCATTTGGGACATAAACAATAGATATGAAATTAGCATTAATAACTTATAGAAGTATAAGTAAAAAAGTGGACATTTCAAATACCATTATCATTTCTCATTTTATCACCTTTTTCATTCAAATTATGTTAAAAGCTGTCATATAGCTTGTGAAAACTTATACACAAACATACACTGAAGAAAATAGGAAAACAGATTTCTTTTAAATGATCATTTTTATCAGGCTCCTATGTTTAGGTTCAGTAATTTCACTTTAACGGCAACGAAAAGGTTATTAGTCAGTTATTGAATGCCTTATTTTCAAAAATGTCCAATGTTATTTTCATAGGAGCCTAATAAAAATGCTAATTTAAAAGAAAAATCTCAGATGGACTTTGATCTCAGATGGAAGTTTTGCATCTGAAGTCTTCAAATGTTGAAATGAAGTATTATTTCAGTGATATGATACAGTAATCTTGTAATTCAGTGTTGTGATACAGTAATCTTGTAATTCAGTGATATGACACAAAAATATGTAAAACTAAATAAATTAATCATGTCAGGGGAACCATTTAAATTAATTTTGAGATTACATAATTATCCCTTAAAATAGACTATATATAGACTATTTCATGGTCATTTTATGGTGTTTTTGGATCTTGGCGGACACTGGCTACCATATATTTTGATTGTAAAAGAATCTAAAGAAGCTGGTATTTGAACAACATAAGGGTGAGTAAATGATGACAGAATATTATTATTTTTTAACTATCTGAGCTATTTCTTTAAATAGGCCCATAGTGCGTCATGAAAACAGTGTGTACAATGATTCAGAATCATGCTGCTTAAACAGTTTTAGGAAAATTTTCCCGTACCAAAATTAACCATGGCTTTGTTATAGTAAAAGTGTCGTAAACATATTTTTTGGCGTATTGATTACCATTTGTATAACCACAGTTTTACTACTAATACCATTAGTACGGGTAGTGTAGCAAAAATAAGGTTAATTTGTGGTTATCATGTTTTAACTATAGTAACCCTTTTTTGCAGTAAAACCATGGTTAATTTTTGTAAAGGTTAAAGGTAACAGATGCAAAATTCCATCTCAATATTTTCAATTGTTATGTTCCGTCAGCGCATACTTCAATTCCCTTGGCTTTGTTCGCTGCATCATGCTTCATAATTCTCCGAACACATGCATATTTCCTTTAGCATCTCTCAGAGAACGCAGGCACGGCAACAGAAGTTTCGGCATGCCTTGGGAATAAAGACGAACAAAAGCCAGATGTGAGTATGTTTACTCGGCCCATAGTTTCTGTCGACAGCGCTGTACACAACCCCCTCCCTCCTCACGCCCACATTTTTCCATACTCATCGGACTCTTTCAGTCCTTCCTGCGTTAAGAAGGTTACATTAGACGTGTGGGCCGCTCGCACGGTGGTGACAGCGGGGTCACTGACAGGGTCGACTGTGACGCTATTGAGAATGACGTCCGTTTGAGACGAGCGTGAGGAAAGACACCTAGTTTGAGGTGTGAAGCGTTTACACGTGCATCCTGTGAGATCACAGGCATTTCATACTGATTTATGAATGGAGAAGATCCATAACACATGCCTTAGAGCATGGTTTTACAATCTTAATAAAAATGCAGGGGAGAATGGCATACATAAATAGAATATTCATAGTTATAATCTCTCTGATGCACAGCAACAAAGGCCATGAAAAATTAGAGGCTCATATGTCATTTGTGGGAAAACTTATAAAGCATTATATAAAATATAGTTCAAATATATTTAGTGCTTTTATATGAGTAAAAATTGTGAAAATGTATCTACCCTTAGACCATCCAAGGTGTAGGGGAGTTTATTTCTTCATCACATTTGAAGAACTTTAGCATTACATCACTTGCTCACCAATGGATGCTCTGCAGTGAATGGGTGCCGTCAGAATGAGAGTCCAAACAGCTGATTAAAACATCACAATAATCCACAAGTAATCCACACCACTCCAGTCCATCAATTAACATCTTGTGAAGCGAAAAGCTGTGTGATAGTAACAAATTTACTGACGAAACTCTTTTGGACTGTTTTCACTTCTAAATGGTGCTTGATCTGTGCATATTTCACTCCTGATTCAGATGAGACTACTTTTTCTTTGGAGAAAGCAATATTATGGATAGAGGAAGTTAAGTGTGAAGCTAAAAATGTCTTGATGGATATATCTGATGGATTTGATAAGCTCATATAAATTTTGTATGGAATACATTCAAAGTATAATATATTTTAAATATTACATTTTAATACATTTCAGTTGAGTGCATTTTATGCACTAAATTGCCCCTTCATCATTACAAATGTGTAATTACAAATGTGTCATCACTAATACTGTACATTTTAATTTATAAATACATGGCACGAGTTTCAATAGAAATTACATTATATAGGTTTTAGATATATGCTATTCAGTACATTCTGCAACACATTTCAAAGACAATAAGTAAGGATGAAATTACATATAAGATGTACTTATAAGAAATCCAAAAGTCTGTTCACACTTAAGAATATTCTTTAAGTTTGTTATTTCCTTAATTAATACTCTTTTATATGCAAATGTGTACTTCTTTTTCATGAAGGCAGTCTCCCCTACCAGAAGCTGCTCTTTAAAAAACCATGCAGTGCAGCTCAACAGATGCTTTTCTCCAACATTTGATCATTTGATGAACTACTGCTACCATCATCAACAGAAAATGTATTCATATTTCCTTTCTAAATGAAATTGTGTTTACTGCCTGCTTTCTGTGTTACGCAGGCCTGACTTCTGTGAATGAAGCGCAATCTATAATAAACCTAAAAATTATGAAGAAATGTGGAAAACATTTATATTTACAAGCGCATTTTCCCGTACAGTTTGAAACAAGGAAAATAAAATGTTTTGTCAGCAAATCAAGTTTGATTTAGGCCTAATGAATGGTTTGAATCACAAACATGTTTTGAATGACCACAGATCAAAGTAAGCATGACAAAAAAATGAATAAAAAACAACTCCTCTATGAACTCGATGACGACTTGCAATTTTAACCTCTATACTTAAAGTCAATCAGATTTTTCCTAATAATTTACACAAGACATATCATTAAAATATGTTTTTGATACCATATATTGACAGCCACAATGTTAAAATAAATAAATAAATACATTACTACTACTACTGCTGCTACTACTACTATTATTATAAATAATTTATAAAAAATAATAAGAATTAATATTAAAAATGATTCAGAACACTCTGAATTAAGCTGAACGGTTCTGTTTTCTTTAGTTTGGGATTTTAAACTAACATGAAGCGATTCAAGTAGATTTTTCAGTTGACTATGTATCTGCTTCAGCCCGTCTTACTTGCAAAGTTCCATTTTAGGAACAGTTAAATAGTTGGAGACGGGTCAAGTGGAAAAATGACGTATTATGTAAATAACCTGTGTCAAAAAATATCCTTTCAAATGAAATGCTTTATGTGCTTATTTGCTGTGTAATGCATCCAAGCTGTAGAGACCTATTGCAAGAAGTTGTATTCCACACCAGTAAACCATCTGCATTCACACACCCTTTGCCAAGGACAGCAACCCCAACAAGCAAAGGAAAATAATAGAAAGTATGGTACACATTTACCAAAGTTAACACTGCACCCACTGTTATACAGTATATATATATATATATATATATATCTCCATCAGAAAAGTTTTGGAGAAATTTAGCATCACCTGGTCACCAATGGATGCTCTGCAGTGAATGGGTGCCGTCAGAATGAGAGTCCAAACAGCTGATAAAAACATCACAGAAATCCACAAGTAACACACACCACTTCAGTCAGTGAATGTCTTGTGAAGTGAAAAGGTGTGTTTTTGCATGGACCAAATTCATCAAGACGTTTTTCACTTTAAACTGTCGCTTCTGCCCAAAATACTAGTACAAATACTAGTCCATAATCCATAATAATGCTTCCACCAGTGAAAAAATCCATCCCCTGTTGTCCTCTCACATCAAAATGTGTTTTGGAATGTTTTTGCTTGTAAATAGTGCTTGATCTTTGCATATTTCTCTCCTGATTCAGATGAGATAACTTTTTCACTGGAGGAAGCAATATTATGGATTTGGACTTGTAGTTTAGCCAAAAGCAGCAAGTTAAAAACATCTCAATGTTGAAATTGTTTCTTACAAACAGAATCTTTTGACCTCACAAGCTATTAATTGATGGACTGGAGTGGTGTGGATTATTGTGATATTTTTATCAGCTGTTTGGACTCTCATTCTGACGGCACCCATTCACTGCAGAGCATCCATTGGTGAGCTAGTGATGTGATGCTAAAGTTCTCCAAATCTGATAAAGAAACAAACTCATCTACATCCTGGATGACCTGAGGGTGAGCGGATTTTCAATACATTTTCATTCTTGGCTGAAATATTTGTGATTTTTATTTTCTGTCACATAGAAATAGCATTTGTGGGAATTTGACATATTTCATACCCACCCATAGCTATACCTGCTCATAGCTAATAAAATTGCTTGAAAAAAATAATATCCATTCCTCATTACTCTTCATCACTATTCATGTTTTATCTTTTTTTTCCAGACTTGATGGAACCGGACAGATTTATGTCTAAAGTGTAAAAGTCCAATCTATGCAGTTCAGTAGTGCACAGTGTCCTTAACCATTATAGGAGAATTTTTGAACATTTTGTTCTTTCCTAATTACGCAGCAATAAACCTCCTATAAATAAATCAGATATCAACCCACACTCAACATTACCAGTAATATTAGAAACAGCTGTCATCTTTCTTGCATGTTCTTATACCGTCTATCTCTTCATCTTTATGTCTAGCTAAAACACACGTTACTATAAAACCAGATCAGCAAAAGACAGTACACCTGCAAACACACTACAAAACATGACAACAATATAGTATCGTTTAACTAAGCTTGACTGCTGTTAGTGTATGACGGAATGGAGAAAATTTGTCAAAAGGAGTGAGTCATTATTGATCTATATTGGAAAAGGAGAAAAACAGTTTGGAGCTGAATGAAAGGAGGGTTGCTGTTAAGTGAACGAAACTGCTAATGGAAACTTTAATAGGCACTTTGAATAGAAAACAAAACAGGAATCTTTGCAAAGCACTTTCAGTGGTATGGCTCAGAGTTAGTGGCACCGTGACACACCCAAACCTATTTGATGTTCAGTCGCCATTAAGTTTAACTTTGGGGGGTTTGAAAAAAGTGTGGAGTCAACAAAACTGGAGTGGGGGCCCGGAGAAAGAACAAAAACACACTCATGTTTTATAGGAGTGCTCTTTAGTCTTATATTAGAAGACAAAATACCTATAAAGACACACAGGTACAGTCATTTACTCACCCTCATGTCATTCCTGACTTGTATCCCCTCTTTTTTCTGTGAAACACAAAAGAAGATATTTTGAAAAATAGATAAAAGTCAATGGGGCACAAAATCAGTGCAAACATCCGAACTTTCTATGCAAATGAGGTTTATCATGGTGCTTTACTCACCTAAAGTCAGTGCTATTTGCCCTGTATTTAACGTTTTTTTCGTGTTTGCACATTTTTAGTGATTATGGCAGCAGTAATTCACTCATTGATGATCAAATGATGGAGTAGAGCATTTTAACTGGGCCCATATCCAGGCATCTGGTGTAGATGAGGACACTTTCTGCATTTTAAAGAGTCAGTTCAGGTTCCTGGATCACAGTGGTGGAATGATGCTGCGCAAACGACAATATTAAGTTTAAAAAACCCATTACGATTATGATGATTAAGATGGTTGATTTGTACGTTTTGGTTAAAATTCTTTCTTCATTTTATTTCTACCGGAGTTGGCAGAGAGGAAAAGAGAGGGGGGAGTGGGATTGGAACATGAACCAGGCTGAACTTGAACCTGGATCACCATGAGCCAACAGCTCTTAAACTGTATGCTTGTATTAATTACTGTATTAATTGAAGTAGTCACATACATTTATATTTGTGAGAATATGCCCTCAAATAAAGAAAATTCAAAGACATTAAGTTATTGGAAGAGACAAAAAAAATCATTAAATAGCCATTGCATGTAGTGGATTTAGTTAATGTTGAACAGGTGGCATGATTAAATAGTTTGGTTATGTTTTTAATTATTAGATTTTTCTTTAAAACACTTAACTCTTAAAAGGATTCTATCTATCTATCTATCTATCTATCTATCTATCTATCTATCTATCTGTCTGTCTGTCTATCTGTCTGTCTGTCTGTCTGTCATCTATCTATCTATCTATCTATCTATCTATCTATCTATCTATCTATCTGTCTGTCTGTCTGTCTATCTGTCTGTCTGTCTGTCTGTCATCTATCTATCTATCTATCTATCTATCTATCTATCTATCTGTCTGTCTGTCTGTCATCTATCTATCTATCTATCTATCTATTATAGTTTAATTTAATTAATTAATTTATTTTTATTTATTATTATTATTATTATTATTATTATTTATTTATTTATTTTTATTTTTTGCAGAAATGCCATAAAACAACCATTTTTGGTTCCCAATAGAACCTTTCAGTAAACAGTTTGTTTGTTTGTTTGTTTAAAATGTAATTTAATAAGTGTGTAGAACATTTAAAAATTCTAAAGAATTGTGGAATGGAAAGATTCCATGGATGTTAAAAGTTCTTTATGGAATTATAGATGCCAATAAAGAATGTCTATTTTCAATAATGTAAATTAATTTTACATTTCCTAGTGCAAAATAAATATACTAAAATGTATTTGAAATACATTTATTTCATTCTAAGTATACAACAAATACATTTACATATTTATGTACTTAATAAAAATACCCTGCAATTGTACTTTAGTACACTAAACTGGTAAAGTCTGTAAAATTGGAACAACTAATTTAGTACTCAATGCACTTTAATTGCGCGTAAGTAGTGCTAAAGTCCAACTAAAGATATACTGAAGTACATTTGATTATGCTAAATTGGAACTAACTGCAAGTATACACTTCAAATATCTTATTTAAAGACTGATATTTTTCAAAGATCATACAATCCTCATCAATAGTGATGTTAAAACACATTTTAGGCTTAATATTAAGAAATGAGCACGGTGCACAAGTAGTACTCCAAATTTTAATTATAATTTTTATATTAATAAGTCTCAAGCGATATGTCAGTAAATATTTTAACAGATTTGAACTATACTAAGTATGAAATAAATGTATTTCAAATATATTACTTTTAGGGTTGACAGCCCTATATAACATAAATTGCTAAATGTGCATATTAGTATCATTACTACTTCAAATGTGAACGTTCTTTTGGCAACTCGAGCAAATGTTGAACACAGATTATCTATTAGTATTGTTGCACTGCCTAACATTTCATCTGCCATTAAAAATCGAACTTTATTTTATGGAAACAGTTACATTTGTTTTTGTATTGAGTTATCGATATTAGCCAAACAGAGTCCATTTGTGTATCTGGACCGATCAGTTGATGCTGATCCAGAGAAATGGAGGCTTGCTCAATTCAGTGAGGACCAATTTAAAACATGGGAATAAAGAGAATCTGTTTGCAGCCAGCTCATTTTTCTGCCATTACTATAAAATAGATTTAACAGTAACTATTAGTTAGCCTGGCTATTGCAATAATGGGTCAGAAATCTAAGTCTTGACTTCTGGCACCTTTGCAGTCAATTGCAAACACCTACTCAGAATCACATTATAATGTACTGGTACAGCTCCAGTGTCACACCTTACATTGTTTTTAATCAGTCAGGGTTAGCTTATTATGTATTTTCTGCAAATAATGTCTCCCAGCGATTTGTAAACTCAGTCATGATTTCTGTATATACTGGATTGGCTGTTTTGATCACAATTTCACAGTCAACTCGAGACCCAAATTGCAAGTGTTTTAGGCTGGCGAAGCTAGCAAATTGATTGATTTTCTTAAGCCTGGACCAATAAAATTTAATAGTTAAGCTTTTACAACATGTATGATATGTGATCCATGTTAGCTCACCATAAATTATTTGAGAGGACAGTTTAATATTCTCTCATAAAGACGATATAAAACCGGCCACCCACCGCACCGTCAGGCCCATCTAACACTTTGCCTGGGTTTGTCTGGCACAGATCCTGACTCATAGTACCATGGCTAGATTTAAATATAACTGAAAATTGTTGTTCTATTATGTTACAACGCATGAGCTCAGAGTGCATGTGCAGCAATGCACTTTCTCTCTCCCGCAAGCCTGATAGCCAGATACTCTTCACAGCCCCTTCCTGCCCAAGACAAGCTGGTGTTTACAAGGTAATAATGTTGATCATGGAAAATCAGTGCGCTCCCCCCACACTTCCATCTCTCAGCAATCTCTCACTCACCTTGCCTTTTCCACATAAAACTCAGCAGCTCCTGCGCACAGCCGCACCACTATAGGTGCCACTATAAAAAAACAGTGATTCATTCCGCCACCAAGACACCCGATCCCAAAAGCATTTGGAGTAATTGCCATAGCACTGCAACTTATAGCATGTTAAAAAGACATGCATTCTGGATGTTGCGCTAAGAGAATAAATATTTTCATGTTATGATTGAAAACTGACAAATGGCCAGAATTAAATTTCAACACTACGTTGTCTAAAACATAGGACACCACAAATTAATATCAGTTGTTTTTAAAACAAATGTGCAAATTTAGATATTGCAACATCATAATATTCATTATGAAAAAATAAATATTCATTTTATAATGATTTGATAAAGATTACTAAGATTATTAAATGTTTAAAACATTTTTTTTTTTTTAAAGATTAGCTCTTTCCCGTCAGCATTTTTTTTCATCAGCGATCAGCAATCAGTTTTACACAAAATTTTAATGGCCCCCAGAATATTTAGTTGTCAAAACTAAATGTCAAAAGAAATGTCAAAAGAAAAAACAAACAAACAGGGCTTCTGCTTTTAAACAATAAAACCGTTTTATTCTACAGCTTCATGCATTGAATGCATGCTTCATGTTTTTTTTTTTTATTAACATTTGAATGTGGGTAAAAATAAAAAGCTGAGAAAATCATGTTTTTGTAAAAGACTCCCAAACCACTTCCTGGGTCGACATTTCAGTTGGTAAAGTTAGGCTTTTTTTTTTTTTTGGTTTATATGCTGTTTGATGATTGTGTTATTTAATATGCATATGCGATCGATTGTTTGTGCTGCTTCTTCATCGTGTTTTATCCAGAGATTCAATAATCTTTCAGAAGATGTGTAATAGGGCGCCTCCTACCATATAACAATGAAAACACAGAAAGCTGGAATATTCCATCAATGGCAGTGAAAGAGTTATTTTAAATGAGTGTTGTACTGAAAGTACAAGTTGATGAAATGAGCATCAATTTCTTGAGCACTATTAAATATCCAACCAAAAATGTAGCCTAACTATTTTACAAGCTTCTAATTTCATAAGAATTTATACAAAAACAAATACAAATAAATACAAATAAATTTCTATTTATACAAAAATTTGTACAAAACATTCTATTTTCCAGAAAGGTTAGACTTAATTCTAATTTATTATTTATTATTTAGACATTCTAATAACTATAAGTAACTTTGCAACTACATGTCAACTAATCTCATTCATTTGCAGCTACATGTCTTCTAACTGTCAGAGTAGACTGTTAGGTTAGGTTTAGGGTTGGTAGAATAAGTTGACATATACTTGCAAAGTTTCTTATAGTCAGTGTGTTGTATGCGGTGTGACCATCAAAATAAAGTGTTAGACAATATTTAGCAGATAGTCCAATACTCCGATGACTGCTAGTTGACATGTAGTTGCAAAGTTACTTACTGTTAGTAGAATGTTGTTACAAAACATACAAAAGAGATTGTAAGAATTCATACAAATTCACATCCAATATCGACTACCAATAAATCTCTAATATTGGCCAATAACCAGTCTAGCATTGATCTATTGCACACCACTTTTGCGCACCATATTTCAAATCATGGAGAAGAGTAATTGCACATTTTAAGGGCCATTTCAGGTGCTTGGATTTTAGTGGTGTAATGACGCTACACAGTTCCATTATAGCATGCGCACTTTGCATTGTTACGAGATTTGAATATTTCCTTTGATGAATCTTTAAAACAATGCAGTAAGCGTGTGCAAATAAACACTTAATGAATTCTCCCAGAAGTATCTGGACAGAAAGATTCCTGCAGCAGAGCATTTTGGCTCATTCTGGTTTGGATTTAAGGAAGGCTCATTTAATATGTTTTTAAAGTTTTGGAGAGTCTTGTTGTAAGGACAGAAGCAAATTGCCTTCATTAAGTGCAGTACTTGAGGTTGTTTATTTTGTAATCCAGACATCATTCCTCACATAGCTTATTTTTTAGAGGCACATGATTTTATAACAAAGCTTCTCATTCTCCTAACTCAGGGAAACTATATTAGACGAGTGCTGTATATGACACCAGCTTATGCAGGTCCACTATCAGTCTGAGAATCTGGCCTAAATAACAAACCAAGCATAGTTTTCCTTGCCATTTTCCCCTTTAAATGGGAATCTTTTCCATTTCTTTTAAGCTACAAAACACTAATTTTTATCATGACCATTGGGGTAGGCTATAGCATAAAGGATCTGAGAGGATTCATGGACAAATTTTGGGTTATCTAAATGTTTATTTGTTTATTTAAAATGTGTGGGTGTGTGTGTATGCTGAAACCTGGCATACACACGTAGTAGCACACAAGTAGTTTCAGCTACTTTTAATAGTTCAACACTAATATTTATTATTATGTAAGTTGTAACATAGAGCCCATTCACACTATAACTAGGCCAAGTTGTAACTTATGCATGGCAGACCCACATCTCTCTGGGACTTTTTGGTGTTTTTCCCACTGGGTGGAAACACTGCGAAAAGGCTGAGCTGTCTAAGAGAGTTTCCGCTGCACCTGTAGCTGGGCTAAAGAGTGACTCACAAAAGATCTGGCTTTCCTCTGTTTGTAACAAGTCTAATGGTGTGCATTAGTAACACACTTAGTCACCCAAAAAACCCAACGACAACAACAATGAATACAGGAAGATGAGTGTAGGCCAGGTGTGGATCCATGATCCATCAAAAGTCACTGATCTGTGTGGTTGATTACGTTGAGCTTGACAGAGAGATTTCTAGTGTATTTCACATCAATATTACTGGCTTGTGTCTATATAACTGGTCGTTGCTATGTGGTTGCCAAGTAAGACTCAGAAACGTTTCTGAATTGTGTGTTAAAGTCCTCATGTGAAGTTGTGAAATCACAATTGACCCTTGCCGGAGTTTGATTGACAGGTGATCTGACCAATCATAATCTGCCATTTTGTCTAACAAACAAAACAGACAGGAGAGTAGATTAACGTCGGTGGACTTGAAGTTGAAAAAAATGGTGATTATTGACATCTTTTCGTGGTTCGAACAAAATACCTTCTAATGTTCATACATGTTTATTTCATACTATAACTAGTAAAGAGGCAGAGATGATCGGTTCACGTGCTGCTTGAACTGAGGCGCAACAGCGATCTGTCACGGCACATTAAAGAGCCACAAAGTTGTATTTAGTGTTTGAATTTCTTTAAAAATTACAAAATCTTTGTTTCTGTCATCTAGCTGGAGTGTCCGTGAGCTTCGCTAGAGGCCACTCCATTCCAGACTCTTGCCACTTCACCCCGGACTCCATTTCCCATAATCCTTTGCCTGGACTCATCATCAATTGCAATCACCTGTCTCTCATCACCTTATCAGTCTCACCCTATAAGAACAGCACACACACATGCTTACGTCGCTGGTGATTGAATGTTTAGCCCTTCTGTGTGTCCTAGTTTCCATGTTCCTAAGTTTTGCCTTTCTCGGGTTTTGATCCTTGGACTTTTACCTTGTTTTTGATTGACTGCTGCCTGCCCTGATCATTGCCTGTCTTGTTGGATTACTCTTTTGTCTGTGCCTTGGATGTTATTGTTTGCTGGTATCTGACCCTGCCTATCCTGACTACGCTCTTTTTAATAAAGCCTGCTATTGGATCCCCACTTCGTTGTCACAACGCCTCTATCGTTACAGAATCACCAGCAACACCTGGATCCAGCGGCTTTATTCGGCAACCCAGCTCAACCATGGACCCAGTAGACTAGCTATTACATCTTCGTCAAGGAGGCCTATCTATTGAGGAGTATGTTCACCGGTTCTGTGAGTTGTCATATCAAGTACCGTTTTATGATGAACCAAACAGACGATGAACACTCGTCGTGGCTTCGCTGCACTGGCTTCTTGTTGATTTTAGAGTTCAATATAAAGTTTTGATAATGGTTTTTAAAGGTTTGCATGGCCTTGCTCCAGAGTACATTTCATGTCTGTTACAGCAGCACTGTGTTGCTAGACCTCTAAGATCATCACAGAGTCTGCTTTTACATGTTCCCAGATCACGGTTGAAAACCAAAGGTGATCGAGCCTTCTCTGTGGCAGCCCCACGTCTTTGGAATAGTCTCCCATTGCACATTAGATCATGTGACTCATTTGACTGTTTTAAATCAATGTTGAAAACACACCTTTACTCTGTGGCATACAGTTGCCCCTAGCTTTTGGGACACTGAGCAGTGATGGATATTTTGTGTATTGTGTTGGTTTGAGTAATTTTTAGACATGTAAAGCACTTTGGCCAACTGGTGTTGTTTTAAATGTGCTATATAAATGAATGTTGATTGATTGATTGATTGACTATTAACAGCAATTATTATATGATGCAATCAAACTTATAGCAAAGTTTGGTAGTTCTGTATGTTGTTTCAGGGTTGGCATCATCTGAGGTCCTCTGAGGGGTTGGCATCATCTCTTCTCATCGGATGCCCATTTTCCACAAGTTGATATGATTCTTTAGGGTCTTAATGAAAAGTCTATAACATACTTTGATTAAAATTTCTTAATGGTAGTGTAAAAAACACCCTTTTTACCTTGTCAAAATCAGCTCTGTTTTCAGCACGCGGTTCTAGCCCATGTTGCTTTAAATGCTAATGAGCTTTGCTGACCCCACCCCTCTCTTCCGTGGGTGACGAGCCGTTCTCATGATACGGTTTACTTTAGCCACAGAACTTGCTAACTAGCACGTTATTAGGAAAGGCGATTTGCAAAGATTCATAAAAACCCTTATACTCACGTATTCTCTAGATGAAACTGGGTCATGAATGATTCGCACAAACTTAAATGCATTTAGGCAGATCAGGGATCGGCGCATTCCTTTCAAAACGAAAGTAATGTTAATCCTCTGCATCTTCAGTGGCTCAGATGTC
>NW_015649585.1:842422-852295 GCF_001515625.1 Sinocyclocheilus rhinocerous | reverse complement strand
CAAAAACAAAAGTAACGTTAATCCTCTGCGTCTTCAGCGGCTCAGGTGTCTGGAGTAAATGACAACTGCTATATTCATTATTACATCCAACAAGAAAACACCTCAATCGCTTAATCGGAGACATTCTTGTCTTCCCCTGCACCGGAGTCGACACAATGGCAGACAGCTCACTCAGGGCGGGTCTAAGGTAAGACACCAGTCCAGTCTGTGCTGAAACGCTACTGTCAATCAACTATCATGGGAGGGGCCTGTACAGAACTACGTCATTCTGACAGGAACCTCAGAACAGCCTGATTTGAGAAAGGGGATTTTAAAATAGGGATTTAAAAAAAATACACTGGGTGGATTTTTTTATCATTATAGGGTGGATGTGTACACACACTTCCAACACACATTTATGTTCAAACAACAACAAAAGTGAATTTTGCATCCGCTGACCCCTTTAACCCAAGCTAAAGAATATTAAGACAACAAGAAGATAACAAGTATGTTTCTTTTTTCGGAATATTTCTGAAATAATCTTTAATGGAAACGTTTAGGAATCATAATTGTTGAGAGGAATCGGAAGGTTTCAGCTATTTACAGTTCCCTTCCCTGTTGCTAATCTTTTGTTTTTAACTTGTTAGCATGAGGAAACTTATTGATTCACCCTCAAGTCTCTGATATTGGTCTCTAGACATGGCTCTGATATCTATATTAATGTAATTCTGTGGAACTTATTCTCCATTTTATCACAAAGAGTAAAAATTGCACTTGAAATTGCTTACAAAGTAGCAGCTCATCTCTCCTCTAAAACTCAATTTGCTATTAAGTTCTGTAGCACAAACAGTGAGGGGCGAGTTATACACAATTGTTTAAAAAATAGCAAAGGTGATGCTAACCATAGCCATAACCAGTGATTAATAAATTCTTTACGTATGCACACCAAAAAGGACATTTATTTATGTACTTACGTATATACTTATTTAATCCTTCTGCTGAAAAGACAGCATCTGTTTTGATCAAACTGTAGCTGATGACTGTGACTGATCCACATCTGCTTTACATAGGTTCACTGAGGACACAAACACACTATAAAAGCCATTTTCCCTCTTGGTCCAGACCTCCTTTTCATGCAAACTATTTTTGGGTTGTCTGTCATTGTACACAGGAATGCAAACAGTTCTGTTAACAAACACCAGCAGTGTGGGGGTGTTTGCATATTTGTTAATAGCAATGTTTGTGCTCGGATCTTACACATACTGTATTTCATTGCGTGCTGACTTTATTTATTTATTTATCTATTGCTTTAGTGTCCATCAGGACAACAGAAGTTTAGTATAGGAAAAAATTATTCACACACCCTCATGGAAAGCTTATTTGTTTGCTAAGTATTCCTGAAAGCATAAAAACGCTTAAGCTATTTGACAAAGATTATGAGGTTCATTTGAGATATTGAACTGAGAGCTGGCTGTGTTTATCAGATAATAAATGAAGAGAGCGAGATTATAGCGTTTGATCTTAATGGAGATTCTGACTATTCATCAGGTACAGTAATAAAGCGATCATTCATCTTTGTGAGAAAGCGGCTTCCCGCACGCTACGGTTTAACATGCCGTCAAGCTTGAAAACATCTGCGGGGGGTCGACTTTCATCAGGCTGTGATCTGAGAACAGGTGTGGGTTCTAGATTCAATCTGTTTACACATGTATATGAGGATCAAAGCTACACCGAGGTCGGTGACCAAGTATGGCGTATCACGCTGAAGGAAAAAGGCAATTCTTTTATGCCATCACACAAGTGATCGTCACCACCTGAGGTTATGACTAACAAGGGGAGGCGGTAGTCATAGCGGTCCAAGGGAGGTGATTACAGCAAAATGCTAGTCCTGTTTGAGGTGTTACATTCCCTGAAGCATGGACCTCACAATGTGGACTTTCGTTAGATTCAAATAATTAATCGTAATTATGAATCTCATGATTTTTTGGCATAAACCAATAAGTTGATCTGTGTTCTGAGAACAAAGTTATTTTTCACAAATGTCAGGTTGTGGCACCGTTTCACTAATGATAAGTTTTCTCATGTGTTTCATATGTTTTCATTTTGCCTTTGTTAGGCAAAACAACGGTTTCATAACTTTCCACGAATTGCTTAATAATTTTTTCAATATCAATGTCTCAAATCAGTGCCAAAATCAGGTTCCCATTGGGACTTACCCCATATAGTCTGACAATAAACTCTGCTGGAACATTTAACATGTAATGTTTAAGAAGGTCTTTCTCTGAAATGATTCTCCATCATTTATTGATAAAAAAAGACTGATTGTTTTGACACATATGAGAATTGGACAAAATAATAGGAACACCTAGGAAATAGGCAAAATTTCCTTATTAAGGCTTTTTATTTGCCATTCATACACCTTCCAACCTTCTCAGACTCGATTCATACAGCTTTTGAACCCTTTGTCTATCAAAAGGGCTTTGCAGTAATATGATGAAAGCAATAAGTGCATTGTACCAAACAAACAATTCGCTCTTGCAGGCAAATTACCACGCAAAATCTCACTTAATGTATATATATATATATATATATTTACATTAAGTGAGAAACCTGTAATTATAATAAACATCACCAAATATAACGATCAATGTGGTAAATAGACACATCTACAGTAGACTGAATTGTGGATTACATTTTTTGAATAAAACAGCATCCAAGTACATTCTGCCCTCGGGCAGAAGATATAGGGTTCCAATCTGTAAGCTGAAAAGATACAAATTTTCTCTAATTCCATTATCTGTCAAATTATTGAATAAGTGATTGAAATTGTTGTGTGGGTGAGGGTAATGTGATGGGTAACATGTAATGTTGGTGTATTACTAGGATTGTATAGGAATTATATGTTTTGGAATGGTGTAATAATATTTTTTTGTTTGTTTTTTTTTTGTATGTTTGATCTGCTCTCCCGGTTGCCTAAGACAAATTTCTCCTAAGGGAGACAATAAAAGAGAAACTTAAACTTAATTTTATTCCTGCCTCTTAAACCCTATAGTTGTAATGGAAATATATGTGTTCTCTTGTGGAAACCTTGGTGGAAACGATTCGCTACGTTTACTGACACCAGTTGATGACCATCATACATCTAGATGCATGAAAAACATCTCTGATGGAGCTTTCATTGCATTGATGGATATGGCCAGCTTTTCCAGGCACATGTGGAAGTAAAGCTTGTCCATGGGCAGTTTCCATTACCTTACAAACCCCCGTTACCGTTACCTTACAACCCCTCCATTACCGTTTTTTTGTCACGGTAACCCTTGTTAGTTTTTATGGTAATTAATCAGTCTCACCTGTTGCTTGTTAGCCCTTTGCTCTCCTGTGTATAAATAGCCCTTGTGTTTCAAATTGTACTTGTCAGTCAATAGCTGGGTGTCCATCCAAGTTGCAAATTTAACTTATGCGCAAAATTAAAATATTGAATTAAACATTGGTGAATAAGCACCATTTCCATCCAATGAGTCAAAGAGAATAAAATAATCACTTCCTGATAAACTGGCACTATATATAACAAAAAAAAAGTAAGAGAAGCAACTAATAATTTTCATATATGATAAATTACTTGCGCCGCAGAGCGAGCAGACGAAACACAATAAATGCAGTCATTGCTGCTGTTTGGGATTGCAGTAGTGTAAGACAGACCTGGGAAGCAATTACACAGAAATACTTTGATGACAGACTTTGCTCGGACATTTAAGAATGACCATAACAACATTTCAAATGCTGTGCAACAACATCGGTCCGCAGGTTAGTCAGTTTATGCTGCAAAGTCACATGACTTTTTTGATGCACAGGGAGGAATTTATTCGGCAATTGCGTTTCCATCTCCCATTTTCCGCATTAACTCTTTTTTGCACACGTCAAAACCACCTCAAATGAGCGTAAACACTTTTTTGTGAATAAAGGGATTTTTATTCGAAATTTGGCATTTCCATCACTCGTTTCTGATGCGATACTTCAAAATGTGCATAAAAACAGGGTGATGGAAACATAGCTATTGTTTTCTGTTAGTTTTGTGTGTCTTCCTGTTCTCCGTGTTCCTTGTTGTTTCATTTGGACTTTCAATAAACCCCTTGCATTTAAATTCCTTCTTCCCTACATTACAAAAACACACTGCGTGGAATATAGTATTCATATCCTACGATGCAATGTGCTTGACCTTGGCATTATGCAAATCAATGACATTCCTGTACAACTGTTTATTAATACATGCTTTCAAGATTATTAGCATCAAATCTCTGGTAGGCACTTTCAGTAGCAAGTAAACTAGATGTCAACACTCTGAACTGTGTATTTCGCTTAAGTTTCTATGTTATGTAATATGTAAAAACTGTATTTATATAGAACCAAAATGACAAATTTGATTTGTTTGTTTGTTTATTGCAATCTATTATTTTGGTAAAATCTTCACTTTTTCCTACAAATTGGTGTATAGGAACAATTTTCATTCAGAAATTGCTAGTGAATTTCACAAATAATTACAAAGAATCGGCAAGTAACACATTGAATTAATTATGAAATTTTGAAGTAGAAAGTCAAAAATAAATTGTAAAATAATAGAAAGACAAAATCCAAATGCTTATAAAGCATACTCTAATAATCTTTGATTACAGCTCTGAAATGTCATGTAAATTCATTCCCCAAATGTGACTATTATGAGACTAAACATTGCATAATGTGTATTGTTTCATTTATGTTATTTTATTTATTTATTTTTTATATTATACAATGTAGAGTCTATACTTCATAGTATGTAGTAAGCATTATGCAAGTCCTAGCCACTCACAGTGCTTGAATATGTTGTGTGTAGTGTGCATTGGACATTCTGCAAAGTATCAGAATAAAACGAAATAAAACGTGAAATTGTTAACCATATGATGGATAATGAAAGCGTTTGTCAGAGCAGGTATCTCTACGATCACAATTCACGCGAGAAGGGGCAGTGGTACTACAGCTTTTCCCTGAAAGTTGCACTTTCATGTGGCGTTTTCACAACATTTGTCAAGTTAGACTTCCAAGAAATGGTAATCACTATAAATCTGTAAAAACGTAATGAATCCTAAAAATGGTATTTCATGGGAAACCGTTATGTAACCTTAGGCTCGCATAGATCAGTTTGTAACCAGTTTGCACCTAAAACTGAAAAGTCTGTCATTGTTTAATCACCCTCATGTCTTTCTTAAACTTTATGACTTACTTTCTATTGTGGAACATAAAAGAAGAAATTGTGAAGAATGTTCATGCTGCTCTTTTCCATAGTGAATGGTGACCGCAGCTGTTCTTGGTCACAATCCACATTAGAAAAAAAGCAGCTTGGACACACTTCCTAATATCTCCTGTTGTGTTCCAAGAAAGAAAAAAAGTCATACAGGTTTGGAACGAAACGCTGGTGAGTAAATGATTAATTCTTGTGTGACTTGTTCCCCCCAAAATAAAATTGATTTGTTTGCTTCATGAACGCTTTCGAGAGATATCTTTTGCACACTCTGCCAGGCCTCGTTTATAATTCTAAGATGAGAGACGTGGCAAAATAACGTTTCAATATCGTTCAAGTTCCACCAAATCCTTCATCTCCTCTGCTGTGTGCTCGTTTCATATGTTTTCCTCTTATCTCCATTTTGCTTTTCAAAATCATATCATCTAATATCCGGACTAAACAAAGCAGAGAGAACCTGCCCGTGTGTTTTGTTTTCCACCAGATATAGATGGAGCTTTGATGGATTGGTGGAAAAAGCATGCCAACCCCCCTCTCTCTCTCTCTCTCTCTCTCCCCATGGGTCCTTTCTCTATAATTGTAAGTTGTAAAAGGCATTGCTGTCAGTGATGTGGACAATAATAAATAGCCCTTGAAGACCTCCACATCTTTCCCTCTGGAAGTGAACAGTCATCATAGGGATGAGCTGTGTCGGTCCATGGTAATGCTCTCATAAGCATCTGCTTGATTTATAGATCAGTGGCCTGTTGTTCACGGTTTCAGATGCTTCTATAATTTTAAAAAGCAAAAATATGTTGAAAATGCAGTTAATGTACGACTTCTATGTGCCTATTTTGCTATTAGTATGTTTTTAATTTCTGAATTATAATACAATTTAAAAAACATTTCTTTGTAAAGAAAGTAAACCTTAAAAAAGTAAAAAAAAATAAATAAAAAAAAGTATATGAAATCAAAGTCAACTGGCATGAAATGTGACCTTTTCCACGACATTCTAATTTATTGAGATGCACCTGTATTATCACACAGAGATTATTTGCACATTATTTTTTACTTGTTGGTTATACCACTTGACATTTTTAGAGCCATTAAATATAAACTTTTCTGGACTATATGATCTGATGAAACGTGTATCCTGTGACATTTATGCAAAATTATAGTACATCGCTTCTTGCGTCACTTTAAAGTGAAATGTCCAGTGAGTGTAAAATCGCGTTCAGTTTCCTCTAAAACTGATGAATGTGGAAACATTTGATTACATTGGTTGTCGTACATATCGTAGCAGTTTATACATGAAATGTCCAGTGAGCAGCACTAAAAGTTTTTGAGCTGCCAGCCTGCCAAGACACCCACTTGACAAGACATTTATAATGTTACAAAATGCTTTTATTTTTCTCTCTCTATCTATTTTCTCTGCTATGTTGTGTTTGTGTGGAAGCTTCATGAATTAGCCTGTTGTCCCTATTCGGCTTTTGATGAGATATGTCCTTCTACACTACACTTCTCTGCTAAACTCAATGAACTTAATATGAGTCACTGATAAACAAGCATTTTATTTTTAACAATATGAAAGGAGATGAGCATCAGGTAGCATAAGGTGAAGATCAGGGATTGAAAGGGTTTTTGTGAATTGCCAGAAAGGCTTCTAGGAATGTTGTCTGTGAAAAAGGACAACAGATGTTAGTGATGAGATAAAAAACTCAACAATTGATATGCCTGTTCTCAAGGTCAATTGCTGTTTTTTTCTTTAATATACTATGAATGATCAGTAACCTATTGAGCTTCTTAAAGTGCACTTATCTGATTTCAGATTCATTAGATTGGAGGTGAATGAGGTGAACAGAAGAGACTGCACATAGGTAACATTTGCTTTTAAAGGTTTTTTTTTTGGTTTAGATAAAAATTCGATTTGGTGAACATTAACCCCTGGTTTCACAGACAAGGCCTAAGCCTAGTAAAATGTAAGTCTGAACTGTTTCAACTGAAAGAAACTTGCACTGACCGATCTTAAAATATATCAGTGCCTTTGATTTGTCTCAAGATGTACTCTTAACCCAAATTAGTTGACTTTACTAGAAATTTGAGAGCAAACCCGTTGCCTTAACACACTTTAGTTCCCCTTCGGGAACTCACGCTGTGTCGGAAAATGCTTTGGGAACGCCCCTGTGTGCCCACGCTCTGAATCACATGTGAAATCAGTCCAACGGAATGGCGAAACGTCACAGGCGGGGTGACGTATAGATCAGAGAGCTTAAATGTGCATCCTAAACAAGCAACGTTAGCTTCTGTGTTTTCAGCAAGCGCTCTGTGTGAAATGTGTCAGTCTTATTTACTGTTGTTTGTATAAGCAGTGCACAATCACCTCTATATGGCGAGCTACAGACAGCACTTTAGACCGTGTGTTCTTCTCTGCCCGCGCTAAACTTTACGGGTGCGAATGCACATGGTCGTTATGTTGTTTGTTTGGGACCGGAGCACGCACTGTCAGCTCTCGAGGGAGCTGATTGTGCATCGTGCTCCCGCCGGGCACACTTCGAGGAGTGTGTGCGTGTTGACGGTCTTTGCGGTTCCTGTCCCGCTGTTGCTGAGGCACGGCGCCGATTGGGATCCCGGGGATCACATTTGAATCTAGCTCTCTCTCTGAGGTTTGGAAGTCTGCGCTGTGGTCTCTTCCCCCTTCGAGTGAGTCTATGCTGCAGCTATTTTCCTCCGAGGAGGTTATTGTTAGTGTAGTCAGTGATAGTAGTTTTCTCCACCAATTAGTGGAACGAAGGGGAGTGTTGTTGTTTCACGTGTCCTATTTGGCCTATAAAGGCAGTGGTGGGTGTTTTAGGAGTACACATCTAACAGTCACGAGTGACGTCATCTGATTTCCAGTGTGGCGTGGAAGTGAGTAAATGGTAAGGAGTTGTTTATCGTGGTTGTACCTTAAAATGGTTGTATCAATTGGGGTTTTATGGACTCGTTTCTTCTTAGTGTGGACTGAGGAATCCTGCGTCACATTGTTGCAAACGTGTGTTGTATGGGATTGGGTTTACGATGTGGAGTTTCCGGTGTACTGCGAGCTGTATAAACCGTTAAAACAAATACCAAAGCATTAGGGGAGGGCACGGCACTGAGAGACGTTGCAGTGGGTTTTTCTAGTCGGGGCGTCGTTGGCTGCACGCTCATACAAGGATGCCGGCGTTGCTGTTTCCCGGGCAGCGGTGAGGTGCAGACAGCCTCGTCATACGGAACGGTGCTTCTTAAAACTGCCAGACCGGCGGTTTTGATTTTGTGAAATAGAACTAGTGTGTTGCAGAGCTGTTTTATTTTATGCGACGACCAGTGTGTTTACTGCAGTATTGGCCACTTGGAATATCAGCTGAGCGGAATCTTGGCTTGCTGCAGTTTTTATTGATTGCTGTGTATTGCTTCACTCCCAGGTCTTGGATGACCAACCTACAGTCGCCACCATGTTTTGTGTTTTTTTTGTATTTTAAACGCACAAACCATTTTTTTCATAGCACGTGTTTGAATTTATATATATATATATTTTTTTTTTTTTCCTTTTCTGTTGATTTAAGGTTGTGAGTTTATTGCTATCGGCAATTGTGTGGTTGAGATTTGTTGGTTTGTGTTTTTTTCTTTGTGGCTTTTGTTTTTTTATTATTCAATTGTAAATTTTATAAGAATTGGGAGAGTGTGTGTGTGAGTAATCTAGTGTGATTTCATTGTGGTTTTGCTTTCTCTCCAGGAGTTTGGGCAACCAGTGATTTGTGTGAGGGGCAAGCCTCCATTTTCTGCTTGGTGGTGGTTTATTCTGCGTGCGGTGTCCAACACTTGGGGTGCTGTGGAATGCAAGTGCACGTGGGTCTGCTGTGCGGTTGTTTTTTTGTTTAGGTGGACTAGGCCCCAGCCCTGGAGTGGAGGTAGAATTTTTTGTATGTTGTAAATTGATTTTCTTTTTTTTTTTTTGCATTTTTGTTACTTACTGATTTTCAATAAAGTGTTTATATTTCATCTGTCTCGAACCTGTGAGCCTTTTGGTGATTTTGTAACAGGCGATTCCACGGTAGCTTAGCCTCTGGGGTGGCGTAGTCGGGTATTTTAGAGGTGCTTGTTAAGTCTACCTCTGGGGAGGGTTATTGAGATTGAGTAAATCTTCCCCTGGTTCTAATCTTTAATTTATTTTTTTATTTTTTTTAGTGACGTGACATGTGGCCAAGTATGGTGACCCATACTTGGAATTAGTGCTCTGCATTTATCCCATCCAAAGTGCACACACACAGCAGTGAACACACACACACCGTGAACACACACCCGGAGCAGTGGGCAGCCTGTTTTTATTTGTATTAGTTAAAAAAAAAAAAACATAAGGGGAGGGCACGGCACTGAGAGACGTTGCAGTGGGTTTCTCGTCGGGGCGTCGTTGGCTGCACGCTCCTACACGGATACCGGCGTTGCTGTTTCCCGTGCAGCGGTGAGGTGCAGACAGCCTCGTCATACGGGACGGTGCTTATTAAAACTGCCAGACCGGCGGTTTTGAGTTTGTGAAATAGAACTAGTGTGTTGCAGAGCTGTTTAATTTTATGCGGCGACCAGTGTGTTTACTGCAGTATTGGCCACTTGGAATATCAGCTGAG
>NW_015649585.1:841883-842274 GCF_001515625.1 Sinocyclocheilus rhinocerous | reverse complement strand
GTGCATTAACGACCCATCAGCCTGTGCCATCTAGAGTTTCATGACAGTACTTGGCATAAATGTGAAGCTTATAGTTTTGTGAAATAGAACTAGTGTGTTGCAGAGCTGTTTAATTTTATGCGGCGACCAGTGTGTTTACTGCAGTATTGGCCACTTGGAATATCAGCTGAGTGGAATCTTGGCTTGCTGCAGTTTATTGATTGCTGTGTATTGCTTTACTCCCAGGTCTTGGATGACCAACCAACAGTCGCCACCATGTTTTGTGTTTTTTTTGTATTTTAAGGTTTATGAATGTAACGTTGTTTTGGTTTAATTTTGTTTATTGTCATTTTTTGTTCCTGTTGATTTAGCTCTTTGTGAATTTGTTACTATTTGAATTTATTTATATATA
>NW_015649585.1:836204-841842 GCF_001515625.1 Sinocyclocheilus rhinocerous | reverse complement strand
ACACACACACACCGTGAACACACACCCGGAGCAGTGGGCAGCCATTTTTTGCTGCGGCGCCCGGGGAGCAGTTGGGGGTTCGGTGCCTTGCTCAAGGGCACCTCAGTCGTGGTATTGAAGGTGGGAGAGAGCGCTGTACATTCACTCCCCCCACCGACAATCCCTGCCGATATTGCCGGTATAACTTTTGGGTTACGAGTCCGACTCTCTAACCATTAGGCCACGACTTCCCCTAATTGCTCTTCTTAGTACTCCCTGAGAGTAACCAGTGCGTGCGCCACAATCTGGCGTAGTCGGCAGGGTCCACGGCTGTTGTTTAAAGGACTGAGACATTGGTTTATGTTCTGTTTTTTTTTTCTTTCTCCAGTGCAGTGGTGACTGTTTGTGTTTCCTTTGGGTAAGTGACCTTTTTGTATTGTCGACATGGAGGATGATTTGCGAGAAATGCAAGATTTAGTGGCCCAATTAAGGGCAGATAATGAGAGACTGCGGCAGGAGCGGGCATTGGTTGAATTGCCTGACCCTGGTGCTGCCTCTGCTAGCGCGGCACCGCCAGTTACACCCCGGTCGGCTGATACGAGTGCCAATGCAGTTGAACGTTTCGTGTTTGTTCCTCGAGAATGACGATGTCCAAGATTTAATGGCAGGACTGGTATTAGCATCGACGATTGGGTTGAAGAAGCCCAAGCATGTATGCGTACTCGTACTATGTCCCGTGCTGAACAAGCCTTCTTTTTATACGATCACCTGGAGGGGGAAGCCCGTGATGAGATTAAGTATCGTTCAAGTACCGATAAGAGTGACCCAGATAGAATTATTTTTGCCCTTCGCGAATTGTATGGTTGTGCGGAGTCTTATGTTGCACTTCAGGAGGCCTTTTTTTCTCGGAGGCAACAAGAGGGAGAAACATTGTTAGAGTTCTCCCTGGGCCTGATGAGCCACCTGGAGAAAGTGAAAAGTCAAGCGCCACATGCTATTCCAAATGCTGATATCGTTGTACATGATCAATTTGTTGAGTATGTGTCTGATAGTGCACTCCGCCGAGAGTTGAAACAATTGATTCGACGGCAGCCCACTGCAACGTTGTTGGATGTTCGGGGAGAGACTATTCGTTGGGAGCGAGAGGGAATGCTCGGTGGCACGCGGGGTAGGAGTCAATCTGTACCATTGGTAAGTGGAATCCAATATGGGGTTTGGGGAGGGTCAGGTTTGGATCGTGGGGATCAATCGTTTGAGTTAAGTGAACTGCGGGAAGTGCTGCGTCAGCAACAACGACAGATAGACCAGCTTACCCAAGCCTTGGTGCGTAATCAAAATGTGTATTAACGTGATCGCTCTCCCCGTTCGAATCCTATAATTTGTAGGAGGTGTCAACAACCCGGACATATTGCTCGAAATTGTAATGGGGCACGTCGTCCCCCCTGCCATCCGTCACAAATAGCTGGTCCCACCTCCGGCGAAGCTAGGTCCGTATCTGCTCCTCAATCGTCGGAAAACTAGTTCCCGCCGGGCTGTCGAGCCACAGTCCGGTAGGGGATGCGCTAATGGGGCACGTCGTCCCCCCTGCCATCCGTCACAAATAGCTGGTCCCACCTCCGGCGAAGCTAGGTCCGTATCTGCTCCTCAATCGTCGGAAAACTAGTTCCCGCCGGGCTGTTGAGCCACAGTCCGGTAGGGGATGTGTGTGGCTCTCATGTTTTTAATGGTAACCGGTTAGTGTCTCGTTTGGTTTCCTCATGTCCACACTTGGTGGTTAATGTGGGAGGGGTTCCAGTACCTTGTCTGCTTGATACTGGGTCCATGATTTCAACCATTACAGAGAGCTGTTTGCGGCTCCAGTTTGAACCATGGGGCCAGGATCGTTTGCGCTCGTGTCATTGGCTGCAGCTCAGAGCAGCCAACGGATTGGAGATTCCATATATCGGCTATGTGGAATTAGATATCGAACTTTGCGGTAAATTGATTCAGGATTGTGGTGTGTTGGTGGTCCGAGATCCTCCTGGTGGCAGCCCTGATATCCCTGGTGTTCTGGGAATGAATGTGCTTAGTTGCTGTTATCAGGAGCTTTTCGGCCATCATGGGTCTACGCTGTTCGAATTGCCATCTGTAAAGCAGGATTCTAAGATTATTCAGGCATTCCAGGTGCCTCATGTATCAACTCTGCGTACGCACAAAAACTTTGCGTACGCCAGCTTTCACGCTCATGGTCGGATGTACTAACAGTGAAATTAACGTGATAATGTGCGTTCCTCCACGCCAACTTCATGTCTGGCGTACGTACATTTCTCGTGGTTTTTGTCCGTTGGCGACTCCTAGAGGCAATGAAGTGAAGTTGCAAACATTAGACTACGAATTGTTCTACAAGTCTATCGCACCACCACCTGTGAGAAACATTGCTATTAATTTGTAATTAATAAAATAATTGACATACTATTGTCACACGAGCCTCATGGGAATATTCTATCAATTATGCAATTAAGTGAGAACATATAAAATCATGTGCAAATTGATAACCTTAGTCTATATGGCAATGGCAGCGTTAGCCTTATTAGAGGACATTGCCAATGGCAGAATCCGAAGAGAACGAGTTTTTAGGGACCACAATGATTTTCTGGCCCACGATGATAACTGGCTTATCAGCCGTTTCAGATTTCCAAGGGCTATCCTCTTGGAGCTCTGTGATGAGTTGGGTCCGAATTTGGAGAGAGAGACAGCGAGGAGCCACGCATTACCCGTTCCCTTACAGGTGCTGACAACACTTGGTTTCCTGGCAACTGGTTCTTTCCAAAGGGAACTGGCAGACCGCTCAGGAATATGCCAGTCGTCTTTGAGCCGCGCAATGCCAGCTGTATGGGACGGGATCATCCGCTTGTCTACCAGGTATATAAGGTTCCCATACGATGCAGTTGACCAGCCAAACATTAGAAACGCAATTTGCAGCGATAGACGGTTTTCCTAATGTAATCGGAGCGATCGACTGCACACATGTTGCTATAAAGGCGCCATCTGAAGAAGAATTTGCATATGTGAATAGGAAACATTTCCATTCAATAAATGTGCAGATAATATGTGATGCACAAATGCGCCTAACAAATATTGTGGCAAGGTGGCCTGGGTCAACCCATGATTCATACATCCTTACAAACAGCATGGTTGGGATGAGGCTCCAAGCTGGCAGGGTTCGCGATGGGTGGCTTCTTGGTGAGTGATGCATTTAAAGTTATATGGTCCTATCTAAAAGTTGTTGGTGGTTTTGTTTTTTGTTGCGTTTAATTATTCAACTGCCCATTAGGAGACCGCGGTTATCCACTAAAGACGTGGCTGTTAACCCCCCTCACCAACCCACAAACTGACCGAGAGCGCAGATACAATGATGCACATTCTCGCACTAGGTCAGTGGTAGAGCGGGCGATTGGGCAGCTGAAATGTCGCTGGCGCTGCCTTGACAGGACCGGGGGGATGCTGTTATACCGCCCTGAGAAGGTGTGCCGCATCGTGCTGGCCTGTGGTGTGCTGCACAATGTCGCGCACAGGCACGGCATACCACTTGGTGAGGTGGCGGCACCGCCAGATGACCCAGGACCAGTGTATGTGCAGCCCAACCAACAAGCCATTCAGGCCCGTCAACATGTGATTGCGACAATATAAATGGTAATCAGAGACCAAGTTCATTTTTTTACCAATTCCTTTAGTGAGTGGCTTATGTCTGTGAGTGCGTCAGTGATATTTTTCAGGTGACTGTTAATTTCTCCGATGGCCCTAATGATTTGCTGTTGTGACTCCAGAACAGCATGCGTCAAGACGCGGCCAGATGGACGGGCCTCAGCACTGGGGGGAGCACTGGAAACGCCGGAGACGCTGGACACACTGGGCCCTGGCTGCTCAGGAGGGGCAGACTCCGAGTGCGTGCCAGTGGACGTTCCTGCTGTTGCACCATATAAGTCCAAATAAACACAGGCACATGTTAACGGTGATTTGAGTCTGTTCCTTATTAATGGGTACACGCATTTGCTATAAATGCCATGGATATGTAAAATCTCTGGTGTAGGCTACTTTTGGTAAGCTATATTGCATGCATTTGAAAATTAAATGCAGTCTGGTAAGCTATGTGTACCAAAGTTAAGCAAATAAATGAGAAATTAGTTATCTTCATGGTAGTCCTGTAAATCCGAGTCTCCAAAGTGTTGCCCACAATAGAGGCAACTCTCTGCTCAAAGGGTGTAAGTTCATCGACCCCTGTACCACTGCCTGCTCTGCCCACACTTTGTCGGTGCGCAGCAGTTCTCCACTTAACTTCCATCTTTATATCGGACCATTTCTTTTTAAGCTCATTTACAGTGCGATTTTCCGATCCCACCGCGTTGACGGCATCAGCCAAACTGTCCCACTCATTTTTTTTTTCTTTTGTTATTAATTCCAGAGGACAAAGTTCCAAATAAAATATTTTTTCTCGTTTCTACCTCTGATAGTAGCACCTCCAATTCACTTTCAGTAAAGTTTTGTTTCTTGCTGCTTGTTTTGACATTTTCTTTCTGCTTGCTTTTGCCAAAGTGGACCCATTACCACATTAAAATTAATTTAATTGAGGGAGGAGACAGGGCGGGGTGTTGTGCTCGTGCATGTGCGCTCAATTTCACGTTAATTGGGATGTACAAAGAGAATATGCTTGGGATCCTGCGTACGCAGAGATTCATACATCTGATTTTTTTTGTGCGTACGCACATTTACAGCTTTGTCCGTACGCAATGTTTTAGTATGAATTCAACGTAAGTCTTTGTACATGAGGCCCCAGGAATGTCAAAGGGCCGTTTGTGCTTCGGATCATGGTAGTAAGGTGACGGTAAGGGGGCGTAGTGCGTGTCGCGTTTCAGGTGGCACTATTAAATTTGTAGCAGCTTCGTGCTCTGCCCAGTATATGGGTAGCACAGTGCTGTTTGAGCCCCCAGAGACCGGTTTGCCCGCGGGTTCATTGGCCCCTTCTTCCTTGGTACAAGTAACCGGGGGTACAGTTTATGTACCAATAGTTAACGTTGGGACCGTTGATGTAGTGCTGTACCCCACTACTGTAATCGGTACATTGCGGGAGGTGTATCTGGTGGACCTACCTGTCGGGTTGACTGAAGTCCCCTCAGTGAATGTTCGGGTAGTATCTTGCAGTGTTTCTGCCACCTCTATGTCCGCAGATTAATTCAGTGGAATTGGGAGCATTAACGGAAGAAGAACAGAAGCAGGTTAGAGCCCTTCTCTGGGAGTTTCAAGATGTGTTCTCCACTCATGAAGGGGATTTAGGATGTACTAACCTCCTGTCGCATGAGATCCCCCTCACAGATAATATCCCGGTCCGACAGCGATACAGGCGTATTCCACAGTCAGAATACGAGCTGGCAAAGACTCATATTAGTCAGTTGCTAGATTCACAGATCATTCGAGAGAGTTGCAGTCCATATGCCTCTCCGATTGTGTTAGTTAAGAAAAAAGACGGTGGTCTTCGAATGTGTGTTGACTACCGACAACTTAACTCCAAGACCCGCAAAGATGCCTTCCCGTTGCCTCGGATTGAGGAAACGTTGGACTGCTTGGTAGGTGCCCGTTGGTTTTCTACACTAGATCTGACCAGCGGGTACAACCAAGTCCCAGT
>NW_015649585.1:810814-833537 GCF_001515625.1 Sinocyclocheilus rhinocerous | reverse complement strand
GTGGTACGCGGGGTAGGAGTCAATCTGTACCATTGGTAAGTGGAATCCAATATGGGGTTCGAGGAGGGTCAGGTTTGGATCATGGAGATCAATCGTTTGAGTTAAGTGAACTGCGGGAAGTGCTGCGTCAGCAACAACGACAGATAGACCAGCTTACCCAAGCCTTGGCGCGTAATCAAAATATGTATTCACGTGATCGCTCTCCCCGTTCGAATCCTATAATTTGTAGGAGGTGTCAACAACCCGGACATATTGCTCGAAATTGTAATGGGGCACGTCGTCCCCCCTGCCATCCGTCACAAATAGCTGGTCCCACCTCCGGCGAAGCTAGGTCCGTATCTGCTCCCCAATTGTCGGAAAACTAGTTCCCGCCGGGCTGTTGAGCCACAGTCCGGTAGGGGATGTGTGTGGCTCTCATGTTTTTAATGGTAACCGGTTAGTGTCTCGTTTGGTTTCCTCATGTCCACACTTGGTGGTTAATGTGGGAGGGGTTCCCGTATCTTGTCTGCTTGATACTGGGTCCATGGTTTCAACCATTACAGAGAGCTGTTTTCGGCTCCAGTTTGAACCATTTGGAATTAGATATCGAACTTTGCGGTAAATTGATTCAGGATTGTGGTGTGCTGGTGGTCCGAGATCCTCCTGGTGGCAGCCCTGATATCCCTGGTGTTCTGGGAATGAATGTGCTTAGTCGCTGTTATCAGGAGCTTTTCGGCCATCATGGGTCTACGCTGTTCGAATCGCCGTCTGTAAAGCAGGATTCCAAGATTATTCAGGCATTACAGGAATGTCAAAGGGCTGTTCGTGCTTCGGATCGTGGTAGTAAGGTGAAGGTAAGGGGGCGTAGTGCGTGTCGAGTTTCAAGTGGCGCTATTAAATTCGTAGCAGCTACGTGTTCTGCCCAGTATATGGGTAGCACAGTGCTGTTTGAGCCCCCAGAGACCGGTTTGCCCGCGGGTTCATTGGCCCCTTCTTCCTTGGTACAAGTAACCGGGGGTACAGTTTATGTACCAATAGTTAACGTTGGGACCGTTGATGTAGTGCTGTACCCCACTACTGTAATCGGTACATTGCGGGAGGTGTATCTGGTGGACCTACCTGTCGGGTTGACTGAAGTCCCCTCAGTGAATGTTCGGGTAGTATCTTGCAGCGTTTCTGCCACCTCTATGTCCGAGCAGATTAATTCAGTTGAATTGGGAGCATTAACGGAAGAAGAACTGAATCGGGTTAGAGCCCTTCTCTGGGAGTTTCAAGATGTGTTCTCCGCTCATGAAGGAGATTTAGGATGTACTAACCTCCTGTCGCATGAGATCCCCCTCACAGATAATATCCCGGTCCGACAGCGATACAGGCGTATTCCACAGTCAGAATACGAGCTGGCAAAGACTCATATTAGTCAGTTGCTAGATTCACAGATCATTCGAGAGAGTTGCAGTCCATATGCCTCTCCGATTGTGTTAGTTAAGAAAAAAGACTGTGGTCTTCAGATGTGTGTTGACTACCGCCAACTTAACTCTAAGACCCGCAAAGATGCCTTCCCGTTGCCTCGGACTGAGGAAACGTTGGACTCCTTGGTAGGTGCCCGTTGGTTTTCTACACTAGATCTGACCAGCGGGTACAACCAAGTCCCAGTTTTTGAACCCGATCGTCCCAAGACCGCCTTTTGTACGCCCTTTGGGCTTTTTGAATGGAACCGTATGCCTTTTGGCCTGTGTAATGCACCAAGTACGTTCCAGCGGTTGATGAAACGGCTTTTTGGCGACCAAAGGCATCAGTCAGTCTTGTTATACCTTGATGACATTATTGTGTTCTCTTCATCTGTGCAGCAACATGTGCAGCGTCTGAGGGTAGTGTTGGGTCGTTTAAAAACTGAGGGACTTAAGGTAAAACTGGAGAAGTACGCGTTTTTCCGGGAAGAGGTTAGCTATCTTGGGCATGTTATCTCCTCGCAGGGGGTAGCGAAGGACCCAAAGAAAATCGAGGCTGTAGTCCAGTGGCCTCGCCCTACAATGGTGTCAGAGCTGTGAACCTTTTTGGGTTTTGCCAGCTATTATAGGCGCTTTGTGGAGGGGTTTGCCAAATTGGCAGCCCCATTGCACAAAGTAGTGGCAGAGTTGACGGGAGGTAAGTCTAGGAAGCGTGGTCAGGATGTAACTGCAGTGTGGTCAGAGCAGTGTGAGGAAGCGTTTCAAAACTTGAAGTGCCCTCACTACAGCGCCTGTGTTAGCTTATGCAGATTTTACCCGGCCTTTTATCCTAGAGGTTGATGCCAGTCATGTTGGCCTGGGGGCAGTACTCTCACAGGAATTTGACGGTAAAGTTAGACCTGTCGCTTATGCGAGCCGAAGCCTCAGATCAGCTGAGCGTAATACTGCCACTTATAGTTCTATGCGCCTAGAATTTTTGGCCCTTAAGTGGGCTATGGCCGAAAAGTTTCGAGAGCACTTGCTTGGCCATAAGTGCCTGGTACGTACTGATAACAACCCATTAAGTAATTTGGCTACAGCCAAGATTGGGGCTACTGAACAACGGTGGGCTGCTGAGTTGGCAGTCTTTTACTTCAAGATCCAGTATAAATCGGGTAAGGACAATCAGAATGCCGATGCACTTTCTCGGCTGCATATGGTTGGTCCTGGGGGAGAGAGTAACTGCTCATTAGTAGTAGTAGTTCCAGAGTTGTTAAGGCGAGTTGCGGCCATAGACTCAGGGGTGGTTACTACGCAGGCTGCTATACAGACTTGGCCTAGTCGTTCTGTATCTGATATGATTGCCTTGCCGGTGGCAGACCCGGTTACAGGGGTAGTGAGAGAGTTCTGGCAGCAGGGACAATGCCCGGAGCCCCGAGTGTGGCGGCAGTTGTCTAAGCCGGTTGTTATGCTCCTACGACAATGGGACCGACTGACCGAGCTGGGGGGTTTTTTACACCGGAAAGTCTTTCATCCTGATGGAGGGGAGGCAGTGTTTCAGCTGCTGCTGCCAGTGGAATTGCACTCTGAAGTGCTGGTCCAATTGCACCAGCACCACGGACATCAAGATGTAGAACGCACCCTTGAGTTAGTGCGACAGCGTTGCTACTGGCCCGGCATGTCGGCTAAGGTGGCTCGCTGGGTTCGAGAGTGTGAGCGGTGCCAACTAGCTAAGGAAGCGGCACCGATTGCAAGAAGTTATATGGGGCATCTGTTGGCTTCCTGCCCAAATGAGATTGTGGCTATTGATTTTACCATCTTGGAGCCGTCTCGTTCTGGGCAGGAGAATGTGATGGTGATGACTGACGTGTTCAGTAAATTCACTGTGGCAGTGCCTACCAAGGACCAGTAGGCTGAGACTGTGGCCTGTGTTTTGGTGAATGAGTGGTTTTTCAGGTTTGGGGTTCCTGGTCGGATTCATTCCGACCAGGGCCGCAACTTTGAATCCCAGTTGATACAGCAGTTGTGCTGTCTCTATCAGGTGGGTAAGTCTCACAGCACTCCTTACCATCCGGCTGGTAACGGCCAATGTGAGAGGTTCAATCGAACCTTACACAATTTGCTGCGAACTCTGCCCCCTGAGAGAAAGAGAGACTGGGCATCTTGCTTGGCGCAAGTGCTGTTTTTTTATAATACCACTCCACACCAGGCCACGGGAGAATCCCCATATTTCCTCATGTTTGGGCGGGAGCCCAGATTGGCCATTGACTTTTTGCTTGGCAGAGTGCGAGATCCAGTGGCAGGAAGAGTTCATCAGTGGGTGGAGGAGCACCAGGCACGTCTAAAGGTTGCCTTTGAGGGTGCTCGAGGTAGGTTGCAAGTTGCCGCAAACCGACGTAAGGTAGAACATGATCGGCGGGTTAGGGAACTGCCTTTGAGGGAAGGTCAGTTGGTTTACCTGCGCGATCACGGTGTGCGAGGTCGTCATAAGATTCATGACCTGTGGAATTCGGCTGTATATCAGGTGGTTAAGGCCCCACAGGTGGGTGGATCAGTGTATACAGTAGCTCCAGTGGGCGACCTGGAGAAGGTACGTCATGCCCATCGGTCCTCCTTGAAACCCCGAGTCCAGGGTGGGGTGGTACTGGAGGATCCTGAGATTTGGGTTGAGTTGCCAGTTGAGGGGACAACCGAGGAAGAGTTAGTAGATGGAGACTTAGCTTATGTGGTATCTGCAATTCCTCCAGTAGCCCGGGAGGGTCCGGTGGTGAGTAAGTCTCCTTCGGGAGCGATAGATGCTGCTGTGTCCCGTGTGGATGAGGCAGTTGGGAATGCACCGACAGAGGCCAGTGGTAGTGGTATAAGCTCTTTGTCAGTACCGGGACCCACTTCAGGGGTTCCGCATGGTCAGTCTGGGGTAACCCTGCATCGAACAGGAAGAGTGGGGGTCAGACAACACCCTAATGTGCATCATTTGCCGCGAGCGGTAGGAGGAAGGGATGTGGGGCCTAACAGTCCTTTTGCGTCAGGATCCAATGCTGTTAGGGCCTTATTTAGACCTTGGTGTTAGTTTGTCGTGGGGCGGTATCATTGGTAGCTTTGATTCTTCGTCGGGACGACGATTAAAAAAATGGGGGTAGATTGTAGCCGGTGATAGTAGTTTTCTCCACCAATTAGTGGAACGAAGGGGCGTGTTGTTGTTTCACGTGTCGTATTTGGCCTATAAAGGCAGTGGTGGGTGTTTTAGGAGTAAACGTCTATCAGTCACGAGTGACGTCATCTGATTTCCGGCGTGGCGTGGAAGTGAGTAAATGGTAAGGAGTTGTTTATCGTGGTTGTACCTTAAAATGGTTGTATCAATTGGGGTTTTATGGACTCGTTTCTTCTTAGTGTGGACTGAGGAATCCTGCGTCACATTGTTGCAAACGTGTGTTGTATGGGATTGGGTTTACGATGTGGAGTTTCCGGTGTACTGCGAGCTGTATAAAACGGTAAGTTGTTTTTTAAATTATGGCTTTGTTCTGCTATTTAGTGACTAGGTTGGTCATTACGAGTCTGTTTTTATTTGTTTTAGTTAAAAAAACAAAACATAAGGGGAGGGCACGGCACTGAGAGACATTGCAGTGGGTTTCTCGTCGGGGCGTCGTTGGCTGCACGCTCCTACACGGATACCGGCGTTGCTGTTTCCCGTGCAGCAGTGAGGTGCAGACAGCCTCGTCATACGGGACGGTGCTTATTAAAACTGCCAGACCGGTGGTTTTGAGTTTGTGAAATAGAACTAGTGTGTTGCAGAGCTGTTTTATTTTATGCGACGACCAGTGTGTTTACTGCAGTATTGGCCACTTGGAATATCAGCTGAGCGGAATCTTGGCTTGCTGCAGTTTATTGATTGCTGTGTATTGCTTCACTCCCAGGTCTTGGATGACCAACCAAAAGTCGCCACCATGTTTTGTGTTTTTTTTTTGTATTTTAAGGTTTATGAATGTAACTGTTGTTTTGGTTTAATTTTGTTTATTGTAATTTTTTGTTCCTGTTGATTTAGCTCTTTGTGAATTTATTACTATTTGAATTTATATATATATATATTTTTTTTTTTTCCCTTTTCTGTTGATTTAAGGTTGTGAGTTTATTGCTACTGGCAATTGTATGGTTGAGGTTTGTTGGTTTGTTTGTTTTTTCTTTGTGGCTTTTGTTTTTTTATTATTCAATTGTCCATTTTATAAGAATTGGGAGAGTGTGTGTGAGTAATCTAGTGTGTAACTCCAGGAGTTGGGGCAACCAGTGATTTGTTTGAGGGGAAGCCTCCATTTTCTGCTTGGTGGTGGTTTATTCTTCGTGCGGTGTCCAACACTTGGGGTGCTGTGGAATGCAAGTGCACGTGGGTCTGCTGTGCGGTTGTTTTTTTGTTTAGGTGGACTAGGCCCCAGCCCTGGAGTGGAGGTAGAATTTTTTGTATGTTGTAAATTGATTTTCTTTTTTTTTTTTTGCATTTTTGTTACTTACTGATTTTCAATAAAGTGTTTATATTTCATCTGTCTCGAACCTGTGAGCCTTTTGGTGATTTTGTAACAGGCGATTCCCCGGTAGATTAGCCTCTGGGGTGGCGTAGTCGGGTATTTTAGAGGTGCTTGTTAAGTCTACCTCTGGGGAGGGTTATTGAGATAAGTAAATCTTCCCCTGGTTCTAATCTTTAATTGCTCTTGTTAGTACTCCCTGAGAGTAACCAGTGCGTGCGCCACATTAGCATTATTGTGATGAGACTGAGGACTAGCCATCTCAGTCTTTTGCATATGAAAAACATACTGCATTTTAGATCGCTCGTTTCTCCCTGCCCTCGCTATAATAAGGGGTGGGGATGCACGCGATTTATGTGTGGTTTGTTTTAGAGTGGAGCACGCACAGTCAGCTGTCGAGGTGGCTAGCTGTGTTCATTCATAAATTGTACAAGTGAAAATGCATTACCTTAGATGTTTAGCTCTGCTCCCGCTGGCGTTTCTTTTCCAGGGAAGAAAGTTTTATGCAATGTAGAATTGAGTGGCTCGTGCGTTGCCAAGGCAAAATAATGCAGCAAAATAATGCCGGGGGAAACTGTGAGCAGACAGGAGGTTCCTTATTTTCTGTCTTTCCCCCAAATGCGTGCAAATGTATAAATGTGTTTGCTGACTGTTATTCACGATTCTTTTATATTGCATCTTATATTATAATCAGACTGTGTTGACTGGTTTGGCGGGCTCCCCTTTCTCCTCCCTCACTCTCTAATACAGCACTCTCTTGGGATATAAAATTCTCGAGTGAGAGCACGGTGTTTACCTCTTTTCCTCCGAGGAGGTTGATGTGGTCAGAATGTCATTACTAGACTTTTGAGGAGTTGGTGGAGATTGTAACTAAAAGCGTGCCATAGCATTCTATCACAACCTCCATGTCGGGACCTACCGGTTTTCCCTGTCTTCCCTGTCACATTTTCCAATGCTGGACACAGGTCTCAGGGGCTGTTGGGCTGGAGCAGCCCCAGCCTTGTTCCAGCTCCTCATTCGGGGAGTATCGCTTCTCGTACTTCCTCCCGGCACTCCCACCTGAAGGCTTCTAAGCAAGAGGCGGATCTGCGGACCATCATTCTCGCTAGAAAGTCTTCGACTAAAATGTCCTGATGCCTATTGCCCAGGACTTCTGCGGGCGGGCCCCTCTGGGGAAGAGCGGTGTACACCTCATCATACGGTGCCCGTCTTTCCTCATTGCCCTCAGGAGATCAGTCTGTCAACCTTGCCACACTCGGTGCTTCAGGGCACAGCGGTCTCCAGCAAGCACATCTCTCAGCATCCCCCCGGAAACGTAGCGGCCCTGAGAGGTTCGCTACCTCCAGGAGGTCTTTAGAGCAGCTAGATCGGCCGTCTCCTGCCGGTCCTCCGCTTCAGGGCACCAAGCTAGCCGCTCTAAATACATCAGAGGCCAGTCTCAAGAGACTGGTTCCCTTAGTAGATCATCTGGCAGCGTGGAAGCTTCTACCAAATGTGTCTCATTGGGTCCTGCACACTGTAGAAAGAAGCTACAAGATTCAGTTTGGGTCTTGTTCGCCTCTATTCAACAGGGTGTTTCCCACTCTGGTGGGCCCCGAGCGAGTCTGCTCGGGACCCACCAGAGTGGGAAACAGCCCGTTGGCATGGAACAAGAAGAAGACACATTCTTGAGGAAGGAGGCCATCAAGGTGGTCCCTCCTCTCGACCGAGAGTCCGGGTTCTACAGCCGGTACTTTGTCGTTCTGAAGAAGGATGGGGGGTTACGTCCGATTCTAGATCTGCATTTGTTGAACCGCTCAGTGATGCGACTCAAGTTCAAAATGTTAACGATCAAACAGGTCGTGTCTCAAATCAGGTCCGAGGACTGGTTTGTGACGATAGATCTGAAAGACGCATACTTCCACATATCCATCCATGGTCTGGCACTCTCTCATGAAAGAGATGGGGTTAACTCATGCGTTCATTGCGAGCGTATGAGCATGACTTCGCTGCAATCTGGCCTCTCTCTCCTCACGGGGAACGGAGGGGCACCCTCTGTCTCTACCCATCCTGGTTTCCCTGTCACGAGCAGGGGACTGCCAGCTAGAGTTCTGGGAGATCTGAGGGTCACAGTGAGAGCTTCTTCGCCGGGCATGTCCCCGCGGACCTCTCACTCCTCCCACAGCGAATGTCCCGTGCGGCTCCCGAGTGATTTCTCTGGCCCGGCTCTTGACGGTCTCAGCATTTCATTCAGTGCACCGCCGGAGGATCAGCTGTCGATTGCAGCATCGGGGGATGGGCTATCGTCCTCCGAGGATGAAGATTCGGCGGGGCTGCCCCCCTCGGGTGTTGTCGCCACCGCTGAATCGGACCCCAAGTTGACGGCCATGCTTTCCCGGGCAGCCGTAAGTGTCGGGCTGGAGGTGAATACACCGCCCAGTCCCAAGCCCTGGTGGCTGGATGATTGGTTTCTTGGCGCGGCTCACAACCGCACCTTGCGCTGGTGCCTTTTTTCCTGGAGGTGCATGAGGAGCTGATGAAGTCGTGGAAGGCCCCTTTTTCGGCCAGAAGCCGCTCGTCTCTCTCCTCTGTCCTCACTACCCTCGATGGCGGGGCGGCTAGGGGGTTCGTAGACATTCCCCAGGTGGAGAGAGCGGTTGGGGTGCACCTGTGCACGCAAAATGGCGCCACTTGGAGGAATCATCCGCGTCTCCCAACCAAAGACTGTAAGCTAACGGCCGTCCTTCCCTTCAGGCTGTCCCTGTCCCTACATGTCTTTAAGAAGGTCACAGAGGGCGCCCTTGCCCCGTTGTGGGTATTAATTGGGCATCAGGATCCTCAACTAGCTCGACGACTGTCTCATCATGGGCCGGTCACGAGAGCAGTTGTGCGATCACAGGGACCTGGTGCTCCGGCACCTCAGCCAGTTGGGGCTTCGGGTCAACTGGAAAAAGAGCAAACTCTCCCCCATGCAGAAGATCTCTTTTCCCAGTATGGAGTTAGACTTGGTGAGTATGACAGAGCGTCTCACCAACGAGCGCGCCCAGTCAGTTCCTTCAGTGGCAGCAATGTGGTATCTCTGAAACACTTTCAGAGGCTCCTGGAGCATATGACATCTGCAACCGCAGTCACGCCGCTCAGATTGCTTCATATGAGACCACTTCAGCACTGGTTATGCTCCCGAATCCCGAGATGGGCATGGCGTCATGGTACACATCGTGTGACCATCACAACGGAGTGTCGCCGCCTATTATGCATTTCCCCCATTGAGCCTTCTCGCACAGACACTGTGCAAGGTCAAGGAGGACGAGGAACAGGTCTTGCTGGTTGCGCCTTACTGGCCCACTCGGACCTGGTTTTTGGAACTCATAGTCCTCGGGACAGCCCCTCCCTGGCGCATCCCTCTGAAGAAGGACCTCCTTTCTCAGTGGCTCGGCACCATATGGCACCTGCGTCCAGATCTCTGGGACCTCCATGTGTGGCTCCTGGACAGAACACGGCAGACTTAAGTGATCTGCCACCGGTGATGGTAAACACGATCACTCAGGCTAGAGCTCCCTCGACGAGGCAAGCCTATGCTCTGAAGTGGAGTCTGTTCGTGAAATGGTGTTCTTCTCGCCGAGAAGACCACCGAAAATGCACGATTGGAGTAGTGCTTTCTTTCCTGCAAGAAATGTTGGAAAGAGTAGGCTGTCACCCTCCACCTTGAAAGTGTATGTGGCTGCTATCGCAGCACATCCCGATGCAGTGGACGGCCGGTCCCTGGGAAAGCACGATCTCATCGTCAGGTTCCTGAGGGGTGCCAGAAGGTTGAATCCTCCTAGGCCACCCCTGGTGCCTTCCTGGGATTTCTCTACTGTCCTGGCTGGCCTTCAGAGGGATCCCTTTGAGACACTGGGCTCAGTTGAGCTTAAGTTCATGTCTGCTAAGACAGCGTCCCTGACCGCACTCACTTCCATGAAGAGGGTCGGGGACCTCCAAGCATTTTCAGTGAGCGAAGAGTGCCTTGTGTTCGGGCCGGCCTACTCTCACGTTGTTCTGAGACCCCGGCCTGGATACGTGCCCAAGGTTCCCAGCATGCCCTTTCGCGATTAGGTGGTGAACCTTCAAGCACTGCCCTCGGAGGAGGCAGATCCAGCCTTGGCGTTGCTGTGTCCCGTAAGAGCGTTGCACATATACGTGGACCGCACCCGGAGCTTCAGAAGCTCTGAGCAGCTCTTTGTCTGCTACGGAGGTTAGCAGAAAGGGAAGGCTGTCTCCACTGGATAGTGGATGCCATCGCCTTGGCCTACCAATCCCAAGGCGAGCCGTACCCCCTGGGGGTGAGGGTTCACTCCACACGGAGTGTTACCTCCTTCTATGCGCTGGCGCATGGCACTTCTCTGGCAGACATCTGTAGAGCTGCAGGCTGGGCAACACCAAACACCTTTGCAAGATTTTACAGTCTCCGCATTGAGCTGGTTTCTTCCTGTGTGTTGGGTAACAGGTAAGTGGCGGGAAGAGCCGGCTGGTGTCACACTTTCTGCACCATTCCCCCTCACACGGGGATGCGAGTGCCTTTTCCTCCTCCAGTAAGTTCCCCGTTCGGTGAACCCTGGTTGAGTATCCTCCAGCATCCCTGGCAGTCAGACTGAGCGGAGCAGTCTGAGGCCAGGCCCAGTATCGGTGTTAGCTTGCCCGGGTTTCCGGTCAGCCCCTTTACTAGGCTAGGTGTCTATATGGCTTGATTCCCTGCAGGCGATCCCAGATGTGTATTCTTCCACGGTAAGGTTTCCCTCTCGGTGAACCCGTATCTTCCCTTTGACAGACCACTCTGTCAGTCTTTGCTGGCAGCCATTCTTCCCTACTCCTAGGTAGGACCTGCCTCAGAGACCCATTCCATATGTAGTACTGCCCCAGGCCTGGGTCAGTCCATATCAGTGTCTCCACATGATACCTCCTTACTGGCAGGATGTGGTCTCCTTAGCACCCTTCTCCGGAAGGGTGAGCTTCTCTGCGGACGCCAAGGTCAGCGAATTTGCGCTGGGTCGTTGGGAATGTTATGACCTTTGCGTAGCATTTGTCTGACACGCGGCTGCTTGTCAACATTTGCAGCGCTAGAGGGTTGTGATGGGGTTCAGGTTGTTGCACTTTCCATGGACCCCCTATGTCATCACAACATTACTCGTAGTGACCGACAGATATGTCCGTTATGTCCCCATGCCACAACCTCGAACCATCGCTGGTTGCCAGGGACACGTTCTCGGCTCCTCAGCATAAAACTTGAATGAGTGGATGCACCTGTCGCCTATTTATACCCGTATGCACGGGGAGTGGCTCAGGTATGCAAAATCCACTAGCCAAAATTCATTGGCGTTTTCTCTGAAAGTCAGAGCGGATTGGGGCTCTCAAGTAAACCCCCTATGTCGTCATGATATAACGTCTCCGTTCCCTCCATCAGGGAACGAGGGTTACGTACGTAACCGAGACATTACATGCGTAATCTGGGACGTTTTTACACAAGATGAAACTAAACAGCCTTAGTTGAATTAACATACAACCTTAAGTTTATGCAGTAGACAAATCAAGTTTACATTAGTAGTCTTTACTCAAAATCATTAGTTGACATCAATTATTATTATTATTTGGAGTATAGGTTGTGTAAAATAACTATTTCAAGTTACAACTACAAATATATATATTAGCATTAACAAATGTTTTAAGTAATGATAAATGTTATATTTATGTAATGCCATGTAATTAGGCATAGATTTTGAGATTTATTGTATTATTGTATTCTGTTTCAAATAAATTGGAAAAAGCAACTTTTAGCAACTTTTGATAAGTGACTCTGAGGATAAAAAGGCACACATTTTTCCATCTAAAATACACAAAAAGAGGAAACCAAAGATACCTAGCAGTACACACATCATGTGTATTAAGTTTCCTGTTATTTGCAATTGTTCAATTTAATAATAATAATAATAATTAGAATAATAATTAGAATAATTGTTCATTCATGTTACACCTTGTTAGTAGCTTGTACCTGCGATTGTTGATCAGTTAGTACACTAAGAAAAATATGTAGAAAAATGGAAAAAGTACTAGTAATTTTCCAGGACATATCCATTTTTAATTATCCGTTGTAACCCTGTTACCTGAAAGCACAAAATAAAATGTATAATTTAAAATGCAGGTAAAAAACCTTTGAAAAAATCAATACATAATGTTAACATAGAAGATTGTGCCCTATTTTTACAGATTTGTCTTAGAGTGTAGCATACTAAGTAACTAATACATTGCTTCAAACTATAATTGTTCAGAATGTGTAGTTTTAGTAGTTTACTAGCTAATAATAATAATAATAATAATACAACTTTTTATTCAACATTCAATATTAGCAACTTCCCCTGAAAATTAGTTCGCAACACTGCTCTCTACTGAAATATCATAATTAGACGATGACTATGTCGGTCAGTGCTTTCATGCTTGAGATTCTTGCCCACAATCCTGTAGAACTCCATGAACACCTAAAACAGGGGGAAAAAAGTGTTACATTTCAAGACTGACTAACTGTAACTTTTAGCAAAAACGTTTAGCATATGCACAACACTTTAAGCTCAACAACTCAGTTGCAGTTATTATAAATAATAATAGGTACAGTTAATCTAAGGGACAAGCTAGCATTAACAACAAGCTAATTGATGCACACGTGCTGATGTTAAACGACTGAAGCTAAGGGTAATGAAATGCTAACGTTACACCTAAACTGAACATGCAGAAACACACTTGCTGAACCTATCTTAACTGCAAAACAAAAGAAACGCCGATTTAAATATTAGCATTATAGCTAAACTGTGAACCGACAGGGGAAAAAACATCGATCAGCACAGTAAGACTATAGCTTTAACTACAGTAACGCTGTCATCAGAACGGTCTTTTGGATAATCGATTTTCCCAGAAAGATAAAGATAAAGAAGTTAACTTACACACTCACCATTACATGCTGCTTTCCAAATCCATCGAGTGCATCATCATCAACCGGAATCTTTAAACATCGCACGCTCACTGCTCAGACGTGTTTGAATGGGGCTCCTCCCTTTTACAGAAACTTAACACATTAAGCTATCTCTACTTAACATAATCATTGCATTCAATATTTCGTTTGAATACTTCAAACAGCTATTTTAGTAACTGTATTTAGTAATGGCAGTTTTTTTGTTGTTGTTTTTTTTTTATAAAAACAAGAAAGAATAATTAATGACAACTAAAAACATTTATTTAAAACAAAATCCGGGTTTAGAGTGACACCAGTAATGATTTTATTTTATTTTTTTTAAATATACACATTTGTTAAAAATTACTTAAATGTCCTAATTGAACTATGGCCTTATCCTGGCTTAGTCTACGCCCTGTCTGTGAAACCAGGCCTAAGTATATTTACTGTACATTATTAAAAAATTCTACCTATTTAAATTTTTTTTAAAAAGTTTAGTTGGTGCTTTATAGGTCATATGATGCTACATGCACTTTTACAAGTTGTTTGAGTAAACAGTCTCTCTGAGAGCAGCTCGGAAGAGAGGGGAGGGGTCAGCAGAGCTCATTAACATTTAAAGGGAAATGCTACAAAAACGTCTTGATCTGAAAAAAGCTGTTTTTGACAGGGTAAAAAAGGTATTTTTTACACTACCATTGAGAAATTATTACCAAACTATGTTACAGACTTTTCATTAAGACCCTAAAGAATCATACAACTTGTGGTCAACTATGACCCCTTTAAGTATAATTAACTTAGTTGTCTAAGTCATTTAAACTAATTATATTAAACTGACTCAAAAATCTGAATCTCGTATAACATAAAGGAAAATAAGACATGATGTTTTTCAGTAAACAAACACAACATGAACATTGGTTGGTTATTTATTGTACATGTCGGTCAAACAATCTTTTCTTGTTTAAGTGGGTCTTGGCCAGAATAAGCTGCAATGTGGATCGTTTAGTCATAATTTAGACTGAAGTCCAGAACACAGTCTCATTCCCAAAGAATAAATATAAAAATAACTATATTAGCATCCACACCAATGGACAATAACATTGTTTATTATAAATGCACTTTAATGCCGCTTTATTTCTTGAAATTTTAAAGACAGGATTCTAATTGGCTTTCAGTGAGTTTATTGTTCATCATCTGGGGAAAAAATAATCATTCCGAAAGTGATTGCAACAATATCGTCCATCTGTGCTGTTATCGTTATAGATGTGGATTTATTCTCACAGAATTTCATTTTTCATGCCATCCCCTTCCTTCCATACCTCAACGAACCCACTGAACCCTTTAAAGGTGATGTGTCCTGACATTTGCTCAAGCAATGTTATTAAGCAGTGAAGCAGTTTTCAAATATTTATTTTAAGTATTAAACCAACAAATAATACAAAAAATGTATTGTACAGTAAGGCTGAAAAATGGCATGTGGTGTGGTTATTAAATGAAAAATTCCTGATATTTCACACATGCATGCATACAGTACATAGATACCTACATAAACAAACAAACAAATAAATAAATAAACTTTCTTAAAATATATATTTGAAACAATATTTATTTATTCATTTATTTTTATTTATATATTTATTTGAAGGAATAATTATATTATTTGATAGTTAGACCACGTGTCATTCAGTTGAAACTTTTCTTGAAAATAGCATAAAATCTTCAAAAGCATGAAACCAGCATGAATACAAAGAGCACGTTTCTAAGAACTTATACATGTATACATATTATCGTGGACACTGTACTAGGTCATTGACCCTATAGTATTCACAAACAAAAGTTTCCTCTGGCATTTGTCATGTAACATAATAAAACTAATTTTCAGCCTTGAATATTGTGTTGCAGCAAACCAACACTAATATGTCCATTTGCAGCAGAAAAGCCCTCAGACTTCAGTTCTAAGAAAAGTTCTATGATCAGTGGAAAAACACAGATGGACCATTTATCCCTTTTACGACATCCCACAAAATATATTGGCACACAAACGACGACTCCACAAAGCGATGGCATGCACACATCATTCTCTCTGCTGGAGTACTTGCACATGTGGACATGCATCACTGCTCAGGATGCTAAAAGAGAACAACACTGGGATATTTTTAGCTCAGCCAACTGTACAGTCAATAAAGTACAGCCAATAGTTTGTTGATAACGATGCACGTTATGTTTTTTCACTAATTGTGTGATGCTGACGTCTTTCAAGTGCGCTCAGAATAAAAAAGAACAGTCAATCTCTAGTTTGGGTGCCATCCAGATTGCTTGTAGTATTACAAAGAGCATCTGCGGATTGTTGAGTGTATCCTTTATGGAAGATCAGCAGGAGTCTGTCCGAGTGAGCCATTACAAACGCAACACTTTATCAAACTGATGCTTTCCTGGAGTTGGTGGTTATGACTAACACTTTTCTGCAACATTAAGGCACATGTCCGGCTGAGGCCGGCCGCTGGGAATATGAGAGCCGCCCACACTTTCTGCTCTACGGCCCTGATACTGTATGATGGCTGGCAAGCATTTGGAGCTTTTCACATCCCCACTGCTGTGAGACACTAATGACAAAGTTGTAACTCTTAGTGACTCTGTAAAGGTGCCAAAATAATTTTAAGGCTGATTATTTACCCCGAGAACAAAAGCAAATTATGTTTTCTTGCCAGATGTTTTCTTGCCAATTGAATTGTTTTATACTAAATTGTCAAGGCTCAATTAATGCAGAGCTCCACAATGAAATTCTCATCATAAAATGTGCCAAGGCCCTTTGAATAAAACGTATCATTAATTGAGCTGTCACAGAGCTGGAACGCTTATAAACCGCAATTGTTTTGGCTGGAAGGCCTCCAGTGATGGAGTCTGATGGGAAGTAAATGGTGTAATTCAATGAACAATTTACCTTCATTTATCTAGTAGAGATTACAGTACACTATGCCAGACAGCGCTGCAGATCTATTGGATTTCAGTGGGGCAGGATTATTATCGTTTATCGTATTTTCAATTCGTCTTTTTAGTTTAGTTTAAATGAGTTTTCATTCTATCATTGTTAGTTTTAGTTTTCTAGTTTCAGTTTATTTAGTCTTCAGTTTAGTTAGAATATTTTAGGACTACCAAAGTTAAGCTCAAAGTATATTTCGATTTACGCGAATGCTAGTGTTTGCGTACACTGTGCATGATGTAAATTTCATCATGAACATAGTATAAGCATACAGTACAGTCAGCTCACACATTATTTGCCTCGTTTTTTTTTTTTTTTTTGCACTAATTAGTTTGTCCACAAGGTGGCAACACTGTTCCGATGATTCATGATTGAAAAAGAAATGGATGAGACAGAACAACAACAACAAACTACTGGACACGCAAATAGCAAAATGTCGCATTCATTAGCGTTTGTGTGAGGGGGTTCAGAAATACAACTCAAGTTTAAATGATTAAAAAGAGATATTTATTGCTCATAACTTCTGGAGAGAAATAGCACAGACACTGAACAAGGATGAAACATTCTAGTGTGCATGTGTTGAGCGTGTATGTTCATGCATGCTTTCAAATGGAGTACTTTGAAAGCACAGATGGTCTTATTTTTGGGAGATATGAGGATCCGTGTCTCTATCACTGGAAAAAGCATAACGGTCAACTTGGATCGTAAGTGCCTTGATAACCAGTCACATCACAGCCTTGATGTCATTGAGTTTCTGTGCGACAATTGTGAATACCATAGAAATGAAGGAGAAGTGCCATAAACTGAATCCTACCTGGTGCAATTATTTTATTTTTTAACTCTAAAACTCTAAAAATCGAATAGGCTTAATGGAAAACATTTTGAAGATTAGCAGATAGGTTGTTGATTGATTTCCCTCAAAAGCATTTTATTCAGTGTAGTAAAGTCTCTCCTCCATTGACGTCCATAAAAAAAAAAGAAACAGCCTCTGGTCTCCTGCATGGTTAAACATTTTGCTAACCTTGGAGACTTTCCTTAATTGACTCTGTTAAAAGGTTGTGCATATGCTAAATGTTTTAGCTGAAACTGAAGCATATTTTTGGGGGTCAGATCATTCATAAAACTTTGACTTTCTTTGCAAAGCCTGCAAAAAAGAGAAACATAATAAAGTAAAAAAAAAAAAAGAAAAAGTAAGTGAATTAATATAATAATTTCATGTAATGAAAATTATTCTTAAATTCTTAACAAATAATTCTTAATTTAGTTAAGAAGCTTAAAAAACATTATTTTCAAAGTAGTTGTATAGATAACATTTCTACAAACAATAAATAAATAAAGTCTTAAACTTCTTTTGAATTTCTAGAGCATTCCAATTCATTTGAAATTTAGTAAGCTTATAAAGCATTGGTGATTTTCAAATAGAAATCAATCATTTTTATGTTTTGCTCTTTTTAAAATTGAAATTTAATTGAATTATTTAGTGTCATGTTTGTTAACTGAGATGAACTGTCATGTGAACACCTGTCCTAGAGTGTACAGTAAGTGCATGTTTGTGTTTATGTGTGTTTGAGTGTACGTTTTAACACCAGAGTCATCAGCACTAATCGTCCACAGCTTTGTCAGGAAGTTGCTGGACTTCCTCTTCGTTTGACCTCATTTCCTATCCGGGTTGTAGCTATAGCATTGTTTTCCACCCTGTCCTCTGCATGCTTATTCTCTGTTCACACGCATATTTATTCATACTTCAATGAACTGTTGACGCAAAAATGAAAGTTCTCTCATCATTTACTCACCCTTATGTCATTCAAAACCATAGTGACTTAGGTGGAACACAAAAGGAGCATTTTAAGCTTAAAAAGAAAAACTTAAAGAGAGGAAAAAATTACGTTTTAGTCACATAACATCGGTTAATGGAAACACCATCATTTCGCAATAATTTTTTATTGACATTTTTAAAATATTGCAAAAGTTTTGAGCAAATCTGTAAAGAAAATGCAGCTAGTGTGAGTCTAAGAATTGTGAGATAATTGCAATTCTGAGGAAAAAAAAGTCAGAATTTCAAGTTTCTATCGAACAATTCTGACTTTATAACTCGCAATTATGTGTTATAGACTAAAAACTGCAAGATGAAAAAACTTGCAATTCTGAGGAAAAAAAAAATCTGTATTGTGAGACAATTACCTGAATTCCGACTTTTTTTTTTATGCTGAAATTCAGTACAGTATCCCTTTAAGCATGAGCTACATATTGGTGTATTTATTGTAAGTCCCTTAACCCCAGCATACTCTTTTACCCTCTCCTCTACTGGGTCTTTTCTGTTTTTGGTCCTCTAATGTTTACACTTCCCTAAATGTGTTCCTGTGTGCTGAAAACAACTCTCTCCTCACTTACTCATATGCTCACCCATTTAGAAGATTCAGAGTTCCTCTGGTTTTCTGGTTGGCTGCAGATAGTCCTTCCTCTCAACTCACGCTGGAAGTGTAATCAGTAAATTTAGCCCTCCTGTTTACGGAGTGCTGAAAACTGGGCCATTATTCAAGGATCTCATCTTGTGTACGGCAGAGAGAGAAGTGTTGACATACAGCGTTCCCTGGTTAGTTTCAAAGAGATTAGCTGTATTGGGATTCCCTTGGCCTGTCAGTGAAGAAAGGAGAAATGTTTGTGTTTACTTGTGTATTTTTGAACAAGTGTTACTTACAGAGACACTTACAGAGACAGCTCACATAAAAATGAAAACTCTGTCAACATTTACTCACCCTTATGCCATTCCTAACCTGAAAAACGTTCTTCAGCAAAACAAACACAGATGATATTTTGAAAAAATGTCTGTTGTTTGTCCAGTAGAGTGAACATCAGTAGAGACCAGTGTAGTTGGCACCAAATTTTGGACCCAAATATCTTAATTTGGACTTCACATTCTTGCCTTTATGGTTGCAGAGATATGAAATAAAACACAAATGTACTCCTAGTGTCTCCTAGTACCTAGTGTCAGACAGATGTGTATCTGGGCACTTGAGTAGTGAGGGGATTTAAAACCATCCCATCAAATCTAAGATCTCTTACAGCTTACTGTCTGTGATGACCAGACACTTTTAGAGCTAAAAAATTAAATGAGTACAAATGGGTTCCAGCACCCTCTGTGGGGGAAACACACACACACACACACACACACACACAAAATACAATGCAATACAAAAAAAAAAAACACACACACACACAATTAAACAAAAATCACAGCACAGCAAAAAAAACAAAAAACAACAACAACAACAAAACAAAAAACCAACACAAAACAAAACACAATACAACATAAACAACAAAAAACTCTATGCAACACAACAAAACAAAAGACACAATGCAATGCATCAAAACAAAAAACACAATGCAACACAACAAAACAAAACAAAAAACACAATGCAACGCACCAAAACAAAAACACAATGCAACACAACAAAACAAAAAAGCAATAAAGAGAAAAACACAACAAAACAAAGAACATTAAAAGCAGGAAAAAAACAACCTTAAGAGCAGGAAAATAATAAGCAGTAAATGAGTAAAATTGGGTTCCAGCACCTTTTGTGTTTGGTGATCTCAAAAGCGCAATACAAAACAAAAAAATGCATTGCACAAAACTAATTTAAAAGAACAAAAAACACAACAAAGCAGAAGCAAAACAAAAAACAAACAAACAAAAAAAACTAAACAAAACAATAACAATGCAACACAATAAAACAAAAAGCACAATACAGCAAAAAACACAGTGCAACAAAACAAAAATACAATGCAAAACAACTAAATAAAAAGCAACAAAGCAAAAAACAACAACAAAACCTTTTAGTTCACAACACAACAAAGAACACAAAACAAACAAACAAAAACAAAAATTAACTAAATAAAAAAACCTGGAATGATAATCAATGGAAACTATTTTCCCATTGCATTCTCTTGTATCTTAAACATGAATTACATCAGTATAAAGGCATGATAAAATGTAAGCGCTGACAGGTCTTCTCTTTTGTATTGTACATCGGAGTGAAAGTCCAGCATACATCACCAGAGAGATGTCTGTCATTTCACTGATCTGAGTTGATGACATTTTGATTAAACAGGCCAAAACAAATGCTAAAAATGAAAAATTACTTATGAATGATTCAATTAAAAAAAAGGTCTAATTTTAATTATTTGAATTTTTCTGTTATTCCACAAAATATAAATATCATGGTTTGAGTGGGTAACAGGCCCATTGCTTGTGCTCTACAAACACTGACGGCTGTCACAGCTCACCATCTGCACTTGGTGTGTAACTATCTCCTGTTTGTGAAGTGGTGCGATTCATGAGGAAATTCAAACAGCGAGAGTCACGCATGTCCCACCCCTACAAGATGTGGCTAGGCAGTGTGTCAGAATTCCTCTCAAAACAATGTTTCCATTTTCCCCCAAATGTGCTGTGAAGCCATTACCATCGCCACAAAACACACAGAAATTCCCACACACTTATAGGCTGACTCCTGGATGGGAACAGGAAAGGACAGAGTCTCTCTTTATCTTGGCGAAACATGGCTTCCGGGTGAAGGGTAAGGAGTAATTTGTGAATGGGACTGCATCCAGTAGTCGTCCGCTGCTCCTTTCATCCATTCCCACAACACGGTGGCACAAGCATCCACAAGGTGGATGTGGTTAGAGAACAACATGGATGTTCAACTTCCCGCAGTGACATGGTCAGGATACGAGACATGCAGAGGTGTGCTATAGTAACCCTTTACTTAACCGGAGCATTTGTGCACATTTGTGCACATTCGTTGTTGTGAATGGCAAATTTCTAGGGAAAATTGTAATTTTTCTGGTGAGTGTTCCAGAAAAAATTGGATTCATTAAATGTTTGTTTATCGTTCTGTAAATACGTTATGATTTTGCAAACCACTCACCGGGTCACTTAACCTGTGTCGTAAATCGGTTGTTTTATTTATGCTGCTTGTTGTATTGTTCATGCACTTGTTTTCCTGTCTAGTTTTCCCAGACTTGGAATGCTCTCAAGAATTCCTGTACGCCTATGAGCTAAATTTGATTCATCTGGGTGCTAAAAATAGCAAAACAACACAAGTAATGATCCAAGATTGCAATTATTGTTGTGCTGTTTATTTCCAGATGATAGTGAGTTGACAAATCACATACACTCACACACACACACACACACACACATACACACACACACACACACTTGAATTGAATTTAAGATTTATTATTATTATTATTATAGATACCAATACTACTAATACTACTACTAATATAATTATTATTATCTTGTTGTCTTGTTTATTATTATAAGTGTATAATAACAACAACAAAAACAACAATAAATCTTACTTCAGAGCTTCTTTTTGTCTTTTTAAATTATTTAAATGCTGTTGTCTTAGTCATTGTTGTATTTGTATTTTGTATTTATAATAATAATTGTATTATTATTATTATTATTATTATTATTATAGATAACAATACTACTACTACTAATATAATTCTTATTATTATCTTACAGCCTTTATCCTGTTTAATATTATAAGTGTATAATAATAATAATAATAATAATAATAAAAAATCTTATTTCATTGTTGTTATTTGTATTTGGCACTTAATAATAATAATACTAATTATTATTATTATTAGTATTATTATTATTATTATTATTATTGATAACAATACTACTACTCTTACTACTAGTACTAATGTAATTCTTATTATATTATTATTATTATTATTATTATTATTATTATTATTATTATTATCAGTAGTAGTATTAGTGTTTAATAATAATAATAATAATAATAATAATAATGCACATTTGTTGTCACTATAATTCCCATACTTTTATTTGTCTTGTTATATTGGTTTGAGAACTTTATTACTATTTCTACATTTTAATAGTTATAAATAAACGGCTCTCTCTCCCACCTTCAATACCACGACTGAGGTGCCCTTGAGCAAGGCACTGAACCCCCAACTGCCCCCAAAAAATGGCTGCCCACTGCTCCGGGTGTGTGTTCACGGTGTGTGTTCACTGCTGTGTGTATGCACTTTGGATGGGATAAATGCAGAGCACTAATTATGAGTATGGGTCACCATACTTGGCCACATGTCACGTCACTTTCATAATGTATTTTTTTTCTACCACCAGCATACTTTGCTCCTTTAATAACCTAAAGGTAATAATCATTGGAGGCATCCAAGTAAAATGAACCATTTTGACTGAATGTTGTATGCCTGGGCTATTTTTAGTTTGGATGGCCCAGTGTTTGGGCAGATCTGTCTCAATAGAGCTGTTTCAGATGTACCTGATTTGCAGTGTTGCCATTATTGCTCGTAATAAAGGCCAGATTGTGGTACAAATGTTGGGTGAAGCAGAGCCCAGTGAGTCATGGACTGATGTTTCCACTGAACATATCTCTTAGTATACATGAGTGTGTGCCTGTATATGCAGCACATGTTTGTATTTGTACAGGTATGTAAGCAATCATGAGATGCTTTGCATTAAGGTTTTTTTTTTTTTTGGCTAGAGAAAGCAGATCTCTTGTATGGGCATTTATAAGCAGGAATGTTGCTCTGTTTCTATTACTTACATGTTCCCTCAATCCCTCTATGTTTTCATACTTTGATCAGGCAACACTGCAAAAATGTATATTTAAGTTTTCCTCCAGCAAACATGTTTTTTCCTACCATTGCTATGCTGATGACACGCAGCTTCATTTCAACCAGATGATCCAACGGTACCTGCTCGGATCTGAGACTGCCTGATGGACATCTCAGCATGGATGAAAGAACATCACCTGCAACTCCACCTGGCTAAGACAGAGCTTCTCATCTTCCCAACCACCCCATC
>NW_015649585.1:798207-810729 GCF_001515625.1 Sinocyclocheilus rhinocerous | reverse complement strand
TCGCTGAACAGATCAGACGCAGAGAGAGGTGTGTGCGCGCTGGGAAAACAAGACCTCGACCTCGCGCAGCAGTACCCCCGGGTCTCAGAGAATATACTAAAACTTATCACGGTCATGTCCATATATCATGTGATAATTCGTAGTAATTATTGTGACAGGCCTACCAGTTCATAGTGGCTGCTCTGTTCTCCAAAGAGCTGTTATGAGCTGTTCACGCGAATATTTAAAAATGGCGGCAAATGTAAAACACACCTAAAGTAACTTGAACTTTAACCTAAAATGTACTGGTTTTGATAATTATATTAGTGTCAATATACAATAAAATAACTTGTCAGTTTATGATAATAAAAAAAAATGTCTTAAACGTACCCCCGGTTGAGAAACACTGCACTACACAACAGGGCTCTGCACCCTCCTACCTCCACTCTCTTCTGAGCGTCTAGCCTGCAGTCGGTAAATGAGCAGCGGCTCGTGGTTCCATTGCACAAAATCTCTCTCCAGTATGTTCTCTTTCACCATACCCTGCTGGTGGAATGACCTACCTAACTCCATCCGGACAGACAAATCCCTCACAGTCTTCAAGAAACAACTGAAAACTCATCTTTTCTATTAGCATCTAACTGCCTCCTCATAAATAAAAAAAAGTGTTGTTCCTTCACTTTTTCTGTTATCTTACTATCCTTATCCCTTCATGTCTTAGCTTTTACTACTTTGAGTGATGACTGAAACCTTGTATAATAGGCACTACTCGTGTTTATTGGCATTTTACGGTAAATCACTTGTATCCCCCCAAAAAATTAATTGAAATTAAAAAAACATTACTATTACAGTTTTTCTCAATTGATTTGACACATTTCTCCAAACTCAGGTCACTGTTCTCAAAACAGTTTACACAGTGATCTGAACACTTTATAATTGTCCTAAACAGATTATGGGCCTCATTTATAAAGTGTGTGTACGCACAGATTTGATCTAAGATTGTGCATACATTTAAATCCACTCCAACGCTCATATTTGTAAAAACTGCCTTTAACATGGAAAAGTGCTTAAAGTCATGTCAGGGTCTGAGCAGACGTACACACTTTTTCTTGTCAGAGTACTGCAGTTTTTTGGAAATGTAAGCTGTTCTTTCAGCCCGTTGTTGTAAATTAAAGAATTTGGATAATGACTGGTGATCTTTTACTTGTTAATGACATTAATTAGGAGTCGTTTACAAGGCAGAGAGCTGAAACCATTCAGTTGCGTGCAAGTTCAAGATCATTTGCGATTCATAGATTTCACATCTGAAAGAGAGGCGTACGTGTGTTTTCTGTGCGTTCATTCAATGAATCACACATACGCACATTTGTGAGATGATCGTAAGATCAAATTTAGTATGGTTTCCGCGCAACATTTTATAAATGAGGCCCTAAAATGATTCTTGCCTTATCGTTCCGCAGACGTTTTCCTCTTTTGTTTTTTATCCGCCATCTCTATCTTTCTGTCGCTGGCTCGGCTAATGTCCGTCCCATGCACTGAACGCGCTCTCCTCCACATCACGAGTAGACACGCCCCTTATTGCTGATTGGCTACAAGTTTGTTTTGCGATTCGGCCCGAATCAGTTTTTAAAGCATTTTTGAAAAATCCCTCACTCTGCCTTTAATACAACCAACCAATACTTTAAAATATCTGAAGAAAGCACTTGTAGCTCCTTTTATTGTTTTTTACACAAATCACAAACATTTATGTACCATTTGTCCAAACACAACAAACAAAACTTTTGCAGTTGCAAAAATGCAGTTTTCCTAATCGTTTACGCATTTATCACCATTGGTTTTGAGTAATAATAAAAGGGAAAGTATACAAAGATCAAGAAATAATGTGAAAAAAATATAATAAATAAAAATTAAAGGGGGGGGGGGTGTAAAGAAAAAGGTGTAAGTCTATAAGGTGATGGAGTGGGTAGAGAAAGGCTGTAATGAGAGAGAATATGAAGAGTGTAACAGGTATAAAGAGATGAGCAGAGAGGAGGATGTAAGAAAAGAGGAGAAGGTAATGGACCTCTGACAACTGTTTGGTTACCCAAACAGCTTTGGAAGAACTTGAGGGTAAATGATGACAGAATTTACATTTTTAGGTGAACTATCACTTTATAGACAGCAGATGTGAGTTTCAGAAGCCTCCAAAACAAAATTGAACATGCTAAAACATCTACCTATATAGGCATAAGTGGAGAAAGATGCTTTTTGGTGTTGTTAAAGCATCTAGAAGAAGCTACTAACAAGTAATTAACAGGGCAATACTAACCAGCAACCCCTTGTTTTTGAACTATTTATTTAATTGTTATTGTTTGTTTAACTACTTCCACAGTGCTGACACATTTTTTATTAAATTCTCTACAACTTTCTATATATTTATTTTATAATCTTAATAAAAATCCCAAATTATTGTTGTCTACTTAAAATTGCTGTGCATTTTTGTGCACTGCTCAAAAATTGCTTGCAAGAGTTCATCTTGTCAGCACAGCTTGATCAAAGACCAGGACGAGTGAAGGAGAGAATCTTTGTCTTCCTTTATTCGAGTGTAATAACACTACATTATCTTCCCACTCTCTCATTCACAATGAGCATGGAAGAGAGTGACAGTGTCCAGATGCAAGCTGAATCTGAAACTGAACAGAAACACATTGGGAGTGTTTGTTGTGAAGCCTTGATCTTTGTTGTGATCTGGTTCCTTGTTACGTTTTTTTGCAAATTGAAAAGTCAAGGAAACAAACAAAATAAAATGGCTTGGATTATCTGAAGACCTTGAGTATTTAATAGGCAAGTGCACAGACTTGATTTGCCCAGAAATAATTGTTGTTCAGTAGTGATTAAAGGTGTTTTCCTATTTCATCCTAATATGGAGACAACTATTATTTATTTGTTGGTTGATTCCTCAAAAAATACCAATGACATGACTTTGTGGCAAGACTACCTTTTTTTCCAGATCCAGCATATACACATTAACTTATACAAACAAAACTAAAACAGTAACTAGTAATATATAATGTATTACATTTTGGAAGTAACTTGCCCAACACTGGTTATGAGTAGACATAGCTCTTTAAGGTAACAACTGCATGCACATTTTTGTTAAGGAATTGAGGAATTATTTTGCAGTTCTGTTTGGTGCCACTTTTGGTGGAGAAATTAATTTCACACTTCACATTTAAAAAGCCATGCAATGAACATGTTTAAGGCATTACGTTTTTATATAAAAATAAAATTTGGATAAGCTATTTGACAAAATTCTTAAATGGGCAATCACAAATAGGCCAAAAGCCTGAAAATGTAACCATAATGCAATGTGTGTTCTCAGATGTAAAAATAGACAATGTCATTTCGCATATTTAAAGGTATAGTTCAAAATTGTGTCATCGTTGTTTCTTATGTCATGCACATTTATGTGCACATTCCTCAAAAACGGAGCTGATTGATGACACACTGAAATATATAGAATGTCATGTATATTTTTAAATGTACTAGAATGCTAGAATGCTAGAATGTACTGCATGCTAGATTTTTTATGTTTTTAAAAGATTTCACACTTCACATTTAAAAAGCCATGCAATGAACATGTTTAAGGCATTACGTTTTTATATAAAAATACAATTTGGATAAGCTATTTGACAAAATTCTTAAATGGGCAATCACAAATAGGCCAAAAGCCTGAAAATGTAACCATAATGCAATGTGTGTTCTCAGATGTAAAAATAGACAATGTCATTTCGCATATTTAAAGGTATAGTTCAAAATTGTGTCATCGTTGTTGCTTATGTCATGCACATTTATGTGCACATTCCTCAAAAACGGAGCTGATTGATGACACACTGAAATATATAGAATGTCATGTATATTTTTAAATGGAATGCAAGCTAGAATGTACTGCATGCTAGATTTTTTATGTTTTTAAAAGAAGTCTCTTCTGCTCACCAAGGCTGCATTTATTTGATTAAAAATACAGTTAAAACAGTGAAATATTACAATTTAAAATATCTGTTTTGCTCAAAAAAAAAAAAAAAACATTTCAGTGTTGAAAACAGTTGTGCTGCTTCATATTTTTGTGGAAACTGTGATACTTTTTCTTCAGGATTCCTTAAAGAATAAAAAAAAACAGTCATACTAACCCCAAACTTTTAAACTGTAATCTAGGCTGGATAAGAAAACAATGACAGTCCTCAGTTTTAAAAGTTAATAGCTTATTTATTTCGCTATCGCACCTATGCACGATTACATTGTATTTTTTTTTTACTTAGAACAGACCTGTGAGCCATGCTGGGTCAGAGACCCAACTGAGTGAGAACCACTGCTATAAAGGAATTTCTGGAAATGTTTGGCATGAAGCAGCTTTTTTGATTCCCACCCTCTTTATTCTAGTCTCTTCATTAACATGCTGATAAATCTGGAGAAAGAATTTTCCATTGGCCTTAATGAGAGAGAAGAGAGACCGGAGGACAGGAGGAGAGAGAGAATGCTTGAATTCTTACGAGGAGGGGGGAATGTAGACGACGTTGATGAGAGCAGAATTTATTAAGTAACAAAAATTATAAAAGTTCCACACAGGTCGCAGCGCACCACGTTGTTACAAGATTCTGTTCAGGGCAATTAGGTTTTATAGACCAGACTGCCAGAGCTGCAAAGCACCGAGGCCTCGACCCAAACTCCTCTGATGAAGCAGCAACATACTTTTCTTCAGCGTGCGAAATGCAGAGAGACTGATGGGAAAGTGACGGGGGTTTTGGTTGATCACCAACACTGAGCTAACGCTTCATGAGTTGTACAGACAGAGGGCATGCGGGTTTGAAGGCACAAGCCATCGCTTTCTCTTAAATAGTGTAAAGCGGAGTGGGCAGAAGCCGTAAATTGTTGGCGTAATTCTCGTATAATTCTCAGACTGCTGGAATTCATTGTGTTAGGATTGGCCAGACACCATGTCTTGATGTTGCTGGATGGGATATTATTATTGCAGAGATTTATTTTAGGCAGATGGCAGTATAAAAAGTGTTTAATGTGAATATGTGTGGAGGCGTGTAGGATTGGAATTACAGGAAATGTTCGTACAGCAGCGGAGGAATGTGGAGGTCAATGTGACATTCAAAATGCGTAAGATTTTCTGCACTTTCCAATAATAAATGCAGTTTAACAAGCACAGTTCATCCCAACAAATGTAATTCAGTGATTATTTATTCAGTATGTTGTTCCAAATCTGTGTTTTTTTTCTCTCACGTGTACAACAATTCATAGTCAACCAACATGACCTCATTTATATTTGTGGGCACTCAAGTACAGTATGGAATTATTGACATTATCTCACATGTAGAAGTGTTTACAGCAGTGGTTCTCAACCCGCGGCCCGTCACGAATTCAAATAGATACACCTATTTGAAAATCTGGAATCTGCAGGTGCAAAAAAATCTAAATACTGAGAAAATCGCCTTTAAAGTTGTCCAAATGAAGTTCTTAGCAATGCATATTACTAATCAAAAATTAAGTTTGATATATTTACAATAGGAAATTTACAAAATATCTTCATGGAACATGATCTTTACTTAATATCCTAATGATTTTTGGCATAAAAGAAAAATCAATAATTTTGACCCATACAATGTATTTTTGCCTATTGTTACAAATATACCCCAGCGACTTAAGACTGGTTTTGTGCTCCAGGGTCACATATAATCACTTTTTTGCTCAGAATGCTGGAAAATGTACTAAAGAAACTTACCGGTCTATAGGTTTTCTCTCCAAACAAATAAAACAAAGTTAATCAAAAACAAAAACCACTATATTTGTTGACGAAAAAAAGAACCGTGTGAATGTCTTGTCTGACGCACACATTCGCTCTTGGTGTGAATAGATCGTTACACATAAATCAGGGTTCCCACAATTTCTGACCAAAGAATTTCCATTATTTCCATGCCTTTTCCAGCTGTTACTAATGACCGGACAAGAAATGTTAAAACTCATTTTATAAAGAGTAAATTCCAGCTAAAGAAAGAGCTGAGCGTAACTACATTTGATTATTTTCCATGAATTTTGAAATTCTCTAATAGTTCCCGGTTTTTCTTGACTGTGGGAAACCTGAAAAATGGACAACAACAATTTGGGATCTAGCCAGTGATTTCGTAAATAACTCTAAGTAAGCCTATTCCAGCATTACAAGATTTGCACGGTTGCATTACACCACATTAAACCAGAACAGCAGCTCCTTTTCTCATGTGATTTACTGCATGGACACTTTGGACCTAAGCTCTACCTGGTCATGCTGGCAAGCTGTGTAATGCCGTGGTCAGTGAGCTGAGTGTAGTCCGTCAGGTCGAGTTCTAAGAGCAAAGTCTGTCTGGATTTTTATAATTATCAAGGTTGAAGACAGTTGTGCTGCTTCATATTTTTGTGTAAACTGTTACTATTTTTCAGGATTCTTTCAAGAATAGAAAACACAATCACACTGACCCTAAACATTAAAAAAATAATCTAGGTTGGATAGGAAATCTGAAAATAATCAGTTTTAAAAGTTAATAGCTTATTTATTTCGCTATCGCACCTATGCACGATTACATTGTATTTTTTTTTTACTTAGAACAGACCTGTGAGCCATGCTGGGTCAGAGACCCAACTGAGTGAGAACCACTGCTATAAAGGAATTTCTGGAAATGTTTGGCATGAAGCAGCTTTTTTGATTCCCACCCTCTTTATTCTAGTCTCTTCATTAACATGCTGATAAATCTGGAGAAAGAATTTTCCATTGGCCTTAATGAGAGAGAAGAAAGACAGAAAGACATGAGGAGAGAGAGAGAATGTTTGAATCCTTATGGAGGAGGGGGGAATGTAGACGACGTTGATGAGAGCAGAATTTATTAAGTAACAAAAATTATAAAAGTTCCACACAGGTCGCAGCGCACCACGTTGTTACAAGATTCTGTTCAGGGCAATTAGGTTTTATAGACCAGACTGCCAGAGCTCCAAGAGGCCTAAACCCAAACTCCTCTGATGACGCAGCGACATGCTTTTCTTCTGCATGTGAAATGCAGAGAGACTGATGGGAAAGTGACGGGGGTTTTGGTTGATCACCAACACCGAGCTAACGCTTCATGAGTTGTACAGACAGAGGGCATGCGGGTTTGAAGGCACAAGCCATCGCTTTCTCTTAAATAGTGTAAAGCGGAGTGGGCAGAAGCCGTAAATTGTTGGCGTAATTCTCGTATAATTCTCAGACTGCTGGAATTCATTGTGTTAGGATTGGCCAGACACCATGTCTTGATGTTGCTGGATGGGATATTATTATTGCAGAGATTTATTTTAGGCAGATGGCAGTATAAAAAGTGTTTAATGTGAATATGTGTGGAGGCGTGTAGGATTGGAATTACAGGAAATGTTCGTACAGCAGCGGAGGAATGTGGAGGTCAATGTGACATTCAAAATGCGTAAGATTTTCTGCACTTTCCAATAATAAATGCAGTTTAACAAGCACAGTTCATCCCAACAAATGTAATTCAGTGATTATTTATTCAGTATGTTGTTCCAAATCTGTGTTTTTTTTCTCTCACGTGTACAACAATTCATAGTCAACCAACATGACCTCATTTATATTTGTGGGCACTCAAGTACAGTATGGAATTATTGACATTATCTCACATGTAGAAGTGTTTACAGCAGTGGTTCTCAACCCGCGGCCCGTCACGAATTCAAATAGATACACCTATTTGAAAATCTGGAATCTGCAGGTGCAAAAAAATCTAAATACTGAGAAAATCGCCTTTAAAGTTGTCCAAATGAAGTTCTTAGCAATGCATATTACTAATCAAAAATTAAGTTTGATATATTTACAATAGGAAATTTACAAAATATCTTCATGGAACATGATCTTTACTTAATATCCTAATGATTTTTGGCATAAAAGAAAAATCGATAATTTTGACCCATACAATGTTTTTTTGGCTATTGCTAAAAATATACCCAAGCAACTTTTTTTTGACTGGTTTTGTGCTCCAGGGTCACAAATTCGATTCACAAATTTCATATTTGGATCAACATAGGCTACATTTGTGAATGCACATTTTCTGCAATGTCGCGCGTCAAATCACGCTTCCGTGCCCGTCTTACAGACTGCAACTTACAATCGCAACTTCATTGTGCTGTTACTCCTTTTGAGCCGAATTTCACAAAATTGGTCAGCTCCCGACAGCATCAGGTGTTTTATTAATGGTGAGTAGAGTTATTTATTTATTTCAATGAACGTAATCGATTAGATATCATAATATTTAGGCTATAATATTACATATCTGGTTGGTTTGTATTGGTGACGTAATATGTAAATGATATACGTGTGGCCCGTGAGACTTGCACTTGGACCATAGTGCGGCCCAGTGGAAAAAAAGATTGAGAACCACTGGTTTACAGTGTGTATGCACAACTGTAGAAATGTACAAATCTTTAGGTATCCCTTAGATTTATATTATAATTATATTTGTATAATTATTATTTATTTATTTTTTTCAAAATTAGAGAACAAGCTATAATTTCCTAAATTTCAAGCTCTCTGCTTAGTCCTATTTGCAGTTATCCTAACAGGAAGGGCAGTTTTTAAGCATATTTCATAAATTAATTGTATTCTGAAGTACAGTATTAAAAAAAAACTAAAATTAGATATCTGAAAAAGAACTCTGGTCAAAATTAAAGAACACTTACAGATGCCTCCAAGTTATTGGTGTTAATCTGGCACCTGATGCCTCAATTATATGACAAGCCCTCTTTAAATGTCAGCATTCCTCCAATTTTCACTGAGATTGCAAGATGGCGGGCTACTCTAAGGTGATTGAAACCCTGCGACAGGAGGTTGTCCATATTAAGGCCAAAGGGATGACCCTTTCAGCCATTGCAAGAGAAGCTGGTCATTCCAAATCTGTGATTTCTTGAATATTGCAACTTTACAATGACACTAATTCATTCTGGTCATCCATGTAAGACAAATTCTTGACAGGATAATACAGAGACTCTCAATGGGGAATCGGTTCAACACTGCAGCTGGAATTGCTCGCCAGTTCAGGGATGAACAGAGTATGGATCTGTCTCTGCATGTTTAATAGAAGTCGGACTGAAAGCCCACTCTGCAGTGACCAAGCCTCTCATCGCCAGTAAGAATCAAAAGGCTAGACTCAAGTTTGCTGAAGAGCATGTTGTGTGGAGAAAGGAGAACCAGTCCAAAGTTCACTTCAGTGATGAGACCAAGTTTAATTTATTTGGTTCCGGTGGGAAACATTTTGTACGGTGTCAAAATGGGGGAAACGGGTAAAGCAGTTCCTTGAAGCTGAAAACATTGACATAATGAAATAGCCAGCCCAGAGTCCTGATCTAAACCCAAATCCTTGGTGACAAAGTTATGGCTAAGAAACCCACTACAGTTACCAAACTATGGAAGAGAGTGGAAGAAGAGTGGACCAAGATCACACCGCCGCAGTGAGAAACTAGTGATGTCCTGCAGCCGCAGATGTGCTGAAGTCATTCAAAGCAAGGGCCTCTACAGTTCCTAATAATTTTTTGACAGCTGTAACCCTCCATAATTTTAGTTGTAATCTTCTTTCGTGCCACAGTGGTTACTGTTCTCTAATTTGTATCACTGTGTTTTCCACAAAATAACGGTTTTTGTTGAAATGCCTTGGCTATTTTGTCAAGCATGTTAGTAGAACAGTTGTTTACCTACAGCTAATATTCCTTCAAATTTTGAGCAACCATTTAACAATTGTTTATTTAACAATATTTTGGAAAAAATCCAGTATTTATAGATTCACTTAGATGTTCTCTAAGTTTGATCTCCACTGTTTGCACAATAATATATATATATATATATATATATATATATATACTTTTAAGTTTTGATGTACACTGCCAAGTGCACATTCCATACAACTAAGCACACTCTTGTTTTACATGTATAAAGTATAAATCACCCAAAAACAAACATTTATTCACCCTCAGGCCATCCAAGATGTTGATGAGTTTGGGTGCCGTCAGAATGAGAGTCCAAACATCTGATAAAAACATCACAATAGTCCACAAGTAATCCTCACCACTCCAGTCCATCAATTAACATCTTGTGAAGCAAAAAGCTTCATGTTTGTAAGAATCAAATTCATAATTAATATGTTTTTAACTTCAAACCATTGCTTTTGGTTAAAAATGGTTCAAATATGAGCCTATTTCATCTGTTGGTGCTATTTTACATGCGTTAAAAGTGATTCTATTTTATGTTCTGGATCTGCAGGAGTGGATTTCTTTCGGCCCTTGTTTTTGAGGCAGTTCAGTTTAGATACAACTTTTCATAACATTTGTTTTATAATTTTTATGTCATTCATTTTGTTCATTTATTATGTGTTGAGCTGTGGGAAATTCTTTCATTTGTTGAGACCAGATTTTTGGTCGGTGTCTACAAATGTGTATTTGATCAACAGCTGTGCGACACGAATCAATTATACTGCTGCATGCTGTTATTTTCCAACAAACAAACAAACAGAAACATTCACCATGTTCTCGGTTGCACAGAATGTATTTAACTGAAGTGACTTTTTGAGTAATAATTTCATATCTTACATAACAGGCAGTTTTTGGCCAAGATTTTGAGTCCAGACTGTCAGACAAGGTCTGATTACATTGAATAAGAACTGAGAGAAATTTTATGAAAATTGGGGAAGACTGGCACTTCAGACAAATTTTGCCTTACATAAACATGTAGGTTCACAGCTCTTTATTTTTTTTTATATATATATTTCATACTGTTTTAGACAAAATAAACTAACAATGTTTTCAAGCTATACATTTTTTAATTGAACCCATGACCTTGCCATTACTAGAGCAACAGGAAGACTGTTTATTAGTGCTAAAACGTCTCGGTTACGTATGGTAACCCTCGTTCCCTGAAGGAGGGAACGGAGACGTCACGTCGGATGACCGACGAAATTGGGATCTCGCTTAAAGGGACCAATCTACTTCGAGTGTCTCGTTCAGTCTTTTTCTCTCAGTAGAGTAGTCAGGAGGAGAACGATGTGATCGCTCGGCTCCGAAGCGAAAAGCTGAATATGCGCTGCATCTGCTGCCTACTTATACTCACGCTGTGATCAGCAGCAGCTGGATGCAATAATCGCATGCCAATGTGCATTGGCTCGTTTAGTTTACACTCGAAGTAGATTGGTCCCTCTAAGCGAGATCCCAATTTCGTCGGTCATCCGACGTGACGTTGAGAGTGACCGACTGAAAGGGAACCTCAATGCTCATTATTGTCGCTTTTTTTAGTCCCTGATTCTTCAGTCTCGCTGCCCAAACTCAAGCTTCTACTGAATGGCACAATATTTGACAGCATTAATTTGGTTGTCTTTGGCTTTAAAAGAGTGCATGCTTTGGCAGGACAGTTTGAAATATTACTAACCTGGGTAAATAAATGTTTTTTGACCCTGAGGATAATTGTCATACATGTCGTAAACTATACACACAAACCCAAGAGGCTGAGCTTGTTGGCTTAAGCATTAGCAAAAAGCTACAGCATATCAGAAAAATATTGCAATTATAGATTTGTATCTTTTGTACTTTGAAAAAAAGTCTTAATATTAAAGTTTATACAGATCTGCTCACACAGTTATTCTGGTTTTACCTAGAAAGATATAATTATGGATGCACATTCCTGTCAAAAAACAGTCCCAACCCCATCCCAAACCCAAACCATCAATTACAGCTTAAATCAAAGGGAAATGATAGGTTGATAAGAATGCTGTTGAAGCCTCAACCCCAGCTCTAAACTGACCCAGCGGTTCCCTAGTCCTAAAATATTGTCCCAGAAGCATAAGGGACATTGTCCTACTTGCCAAAATCACATTCACCCTTCTCACACACAATAGGGAGACATTAAGACCTAAAAAACTCCACGCATTCCTTAAATGACATTATAGTTTTCCATTTTAGTGCTCAGTATTCCTCGTCTCACTTCATCGCTCCTGCTGTAATGCCTTCCACCTGTATCCTGCCTGTAATGCTCAGAACAAGCCCTGACTTCCCACAGGAGCAGCTGTACTGCAGTGAATTCTGGGACATAAGCCTGTGATCAGTATGGATTAATGAGCTTTAGCCTAGAGGAGTGCCGTGGAACGTACAGTACAAACATAACACAAAAAGGGACAAAGTGTTCAAGCTTTTGCTTCCATCAGAGCTCGACTCGCACGTTCACACATTTCTGTGTCTGTCTGTCTGTCTATCTACCCGTCTGCCTGTCTGTCATCTATCTATCTATCTATCTATCTATCCGTCCGTCCGTCCGTCCGTCCGTCTGTCTGTCATCTATCTATCCATCTGCCTGTGTATATATCATCTGTCTGTCTGTCTGTCTGTCTGTCTGTCTGTCTGTCTGTCTGTCTGTCTGTCTGTCTGTCTGTCTGTCTGTCTGTCTGTCTGTCTGTCTGTCTGTCTGTCTGTCTGTCTGTCTGTCTGTCTGTCTGTCTGTCTGTCTGTCTGTCTGTC
>NW_015649585.1:779347-798154 GCF_001515625.1 Sinocyclocheilus rhinocerous | reverse complement strand
CTGTCCGTCCGTCCGTCCGTCCGTCCGTCATCTATCTATCCATCTGCCTGTGTATATATCATCTGTCTGTCTGTCTGTCCGTCCATCCGTCCGTCATCTATCTATCCATCTACCTGTGTATATATCATCTGTCCGTCTGTCCGACCGTCATCTATCTATCCATCTGCCTGTGTATATATCATCTGTCTGTCTGGCTGTCCGTCCGTCCGTCCGTCATCGATCTATCCATCTGCCTGTGTATATATCATCTGTCTGTCTGTCCGTCCGTCCGTCTGTCCGTCCGTCATCTATCTATCCATCTGCCTGTGTATATATCATCTGTCTGTCTGGCTGTCTGTCCGTCCATCCATCTGTGATCTATCTATCTATCTATCTATCTATCTATCTATCTGTCTGTCTGTCTGTCTGTCTGTCGGTGTGTCTGTCAGACAGACAGACAGAACGACAAAATAAGTTATTAACTTTTTCGGGATACCTGACTGAATGCACCAGTCAAGAAATATTAGTAGATGAGTAACATTATTGCAATTGCGTATGTCCCAGTTTGTTGGACTACAATTACTGCTTACTTTCTAAAATCACTCAGGTTGGTAGTTATTTCAAGGATTACCTTTCAAAATTATTCATGGAGCTCATTGTGTTTAGAAACCTTATGCTCTTTTGACAATGCTGCCCATCTAGTGTTAAAGTAAACTGATGGCTGAGTGCAGTTAGTTTCCTTAGCGAAGGAAAAATACTAAGATTTCAGATCTTTTTTTTTAGCTAAATTATTATTATGTTTGCATTTAAATCTTGGAAAGTAAAAAAGCTACTCAATGTTGTTTCTTTTTGCTAATGCTTAAGCCAGCAAGCTCAGTGTCTTGGGTTTGTGTATGCAGTGTACAACATGTACTACAATGATCTTCAGGTTCAAAATAAACAAAAACAAAACAAAATTAGGCCACATATTGTAGATCTCTGCTTGATATCATTGCAAGTTGCGTCACTAAATCTCAAAATTAATGATTGCTTTGAAACAATTTTCCCGAAAACTCCCACTTTATGCTGTTGGTCAAACAAACAGATGTTACTTGTGTTGGGCTGGCCGGGATGCTCAAACAAACAGAGTAATGTTTTGAGAGCACTTTACAATCACACCGTTTTGCTTTTCGGGGAAAATCAGCCCACAAATGTTTACAGAGAACTGCTTACAAGCTGGGAAAGCAGTAAAAGTATTTTAACATGAAAAAAATTACACAATTGTATATAATTACAGTGTGAAGTATATTAAATCTCCTTTATCAGGCATCATAACTATTTTTACGTCTGTGTTTTTACCTCTCTTTTACTTCTCCTCTATTGCTTTGATATTTGAAGCAAAAGTATAATCAGTAGCATCATGGTATCATTCGTTGTGCCTGAAACCATGACATCACCAAGCTTTCCTCCTCCCTTATGGACACGGACTGTTGTCAAAGGGTGGAAATCAGTTTCTGTTGATCTGTTACTCAATCATTTTGACATTCATCACTAGAAGTTTCAGTTTCACCTCTTTTGTTTTGCTAAACCACCTCTCTGATAACTGAATGTCATGACACAATATAGGCCTACATGATTAGAAAACTCCTCATATCCTCTTCAACTGTGTTTTGCTGACTGTTAAACTACACTTTTGTGGTTTTTGTTGTTCCCTTTGAACACAAAAGAAGAATACTGTAAATTGAATTCATTATTTTGATATTTCAAATCAACATAAGTACTTTCAGCAGGTTTGGTCACAGAAAAGTCTGACCTATGACCTGAAGAGTTACTAGTGGTGCCCATGAGCCGTTTTCTGCAATTAGTAAACTGTAAGATATTTGTATCTGTTAAAGTATGTTTTTATTGTCCCAAATAAGACTAGACGTGTTAGGGATGTGGTAGAAATGAGCAGGGGCTTTTTGACTGCTATCTGGTGGCTTTGCAAATTTCCAGGCCAACACTGATTAACCTTTGGGTTTATCTTCGATTACCTACTTTGTAATCTGACTTATCAACCAAGAATATGTTTCCCACATTATTAAGTGCATGTGAATGTGTGTGTGTGTGTGTGTGTGTGAGAGTGTGTGCGCGTTTTTGTGACAAATGAGGACATAAATTTGTATAATGACAAGGGTATGACATAGGTATTACAAGGAGAAGGTGACTTTTCAGGACATTACCCCATGTCCCCACTTTTCAAAACGCATATAAATCACACAGAATGGAGTGTATTGAAAATCTGAAATAGCAGAAAGTTTCCTGTGAGGGGTAGGTTTAGGGGTAGGGTTGGTGAAGGGCAATAGAATATACGGTCTGTACAGGAGAAAAACCATTACGCCTATGGGATGTCCCCACTTTTCAAAACGCATATAAATCACACAGAATGGAGTGTATTGAAAATCTGAAATAGCAGAAAGTTTCCTGTGAGGGGTAGGTTTAGGGGTAGGGTTGGTGAAGGGCAATAGAATATACGGTCTGTACAGGAGAAAAACCATTACGCCTATGGGATGTCCCCACTTTTCACAAAAACAAACCTGTGTGTGTGTGTGTGTGTGTGTGTGTGTGTGTGTGTGGGGGGGGCACCTGGACGGTAAGCATCTGATAAGGGGAAGAGTGGGCCCTGGCCTTCCAGGTGGCACTGCATATATGTATTAGCGGAAAAAGATGATGAAGATGAGGACATGGCAAGAGGAATAAATGAGAATGAGTGAGATTCAGTGAATGTAGATTTACAATGGTAAATGTCCTCCTTCATCAGAGCTGTTAGTGGTTTAAATAGCATGCTACCACAATCTTCTTTCCGCAGTATGTACGGGAGGACTATGCTGTGCACTTAATGCAATTTTTTTAAATGCACACAATAGACCCTAGTCAGGGTAGCTAGCTACATATTTAATTTTTGACAGGAATAAAAATGAGACATGTGGGGGATAGAAGCGCAGTGTTTAGAAGTGTTTACAAAACAAAAACAGTTTAGTAGACAAAACTTCATAAACACTTTTGTGAGCTATGAATATTACATGTGATCCAGGACCATACAGTGCATGGCATTGTAAAGACTGTAAGACTCTATCACATCCTTGTTTTCGTCCACATAAAATTCAATATGGCATTCACCCCAATTAAGGTCCTAATTAAATTTAAAAAAAATATATGCTCCTTTTTTTTGAGAAATGTCCATTCATTCAAAATACATAAAATGTAGAAAAATAAGCAGTTCATATATACAATGACTTGAATACACCTCTTCTTTAAAGATCATGATTTCTTTAAGGAAAAAATATAGGTAATACGGTCCGGATTAATTTAATATAGAATAATGTAATGTTGAAATATGTATTTATATTTGAGAATAATTAAAAAATTTATGATAATAGGAAAAAAGCATGTTTACCTTGAAAATATATATTTAAATTTAGGGTTTAATGATTAAAATGTGTAAATAGATCAAAATATATCTAATATAATTTTTTATATAAAAAAAAACCTTATACTCAGTTCTTCTGGAGGTGAAGCAGGATCACGAATGATTCACGCGAACATAGATCGGGGGCACATTCCCTTCAAAAACAAATGTAATCCACTGCATCTTCAGCGGCTCAGATGTCGGGAGTAAATGACGACTGCTATGTTCATTATTACATTCTTGTCTACATCTGCTCTGGCGGTGAAACAATGGCGGACTGATGACAGCTCACTCAGGGCGGGTCTGAGGTAAGACACCAGTCCAGTCTGTGCTGAAACGCTACTGTCAATCAGACTATTGTGGGAGGGGCCTGTTTTTGTGACGTCACACAGACAGGCATCTGAGATTGGCTAGATTTGAGAAAGGGGAAATTATTTAACGAGATTAAAAAAAAAATTTAAAAAAAAAGCACTGGGTGGATTTCTATCATTATAGGGTGGTTGTGTACACACACTGTCAACACACATTTCAGTTCAAACAACTTGTAAAAGTGCATGTAGCATCCGATGACCCCTTTAACAAACCCAAAGACACGCTATGAGTAAAATTCAAATATATGTGACTGTTGTGAAACAACTGATAGAACATGTTGTGTTGACATTAAATTTGCACACTGTTAATGTAACAGAATATTGATGAAAATGAACTCAAAATGATTTATTCGTTTAAAGAAACAGTGTTCCTTTAATTTGAGACTGTACATGTATGCTGACAGTACATACTATTGAGCACAGTACAATCAAGCTTAAATGGCCCACAGTTTTTTAAAAACATGTTTTTCTGAGTTCCAAGTTGGCAAGTGCATTTTCAATTCTAAGATTTTTCATAATCATCATTAGAACATTCTCATTTGTCGACCCTCATTTGCGTTTCTAAAGCCAGTTAGTCTGTCGATAGTGACCACAACTGTCAAACGTCACAAAGCACAAAGGAATAGACTCAAAATTAGACCTGTTCCTCACACAAAGCTATCACATGGCCTCAGATGACTTGGAATATGAGTCATATGCTGCTTTTGCAATGTTTTTGACCTGTGGTTAATCGTGTGCTACCCAGAGATCAGGACATCTCTTTAGGCGAAAGCTCCCAGCATTACCCTCTAAACAAACAATCTCAGGAGCTCTGAGCACCACACCTAACGGAGCAGGTTTCGCTACAACCGCCGACTGGAAAAAAGAGGCGAATCCCGAACAAGCGAAAACGGAATGAAACGGAAGGGATTCTGTAGAGTTCTGACCTGGGAATCTGGGAGAGGCCAACCAACCACCCAGGAGACTTGCTCGGTTCGTGCCGCACAAGCATACATGCGTCTTTACATTGTGTTCAACATCCCCCCTTGACTACTATTACTCATAAACTCACAACATACAATGAGTACATCCTTAGTGATGCTGCTGTGTTTGTGGGTGTGTTGTCAGGGAGTGCGGAGATCTTGGGCAATACGGAAAGCCCTTTATTTGCCTTGGCTGAAGAGGAAGTAAGTAATTAGACAGAAACGACACGGGAGTATTGTGTCGGCCCACAGTTCCACCTCAGTGTCACTGTCCCTCCGTCTCATTGTTCTAGCATTTCGGTTTGACCTTTCACACTCAGCCTGTAAAACTCATATCCTTGTCGAGCAATTGCACGTTCGTATGAGTTTGGATGTTGTCACTGTTCACAGTGGGACTATGATGTGTCATCAAACATGAAGGAACTTTCACAATGATAGCAGTTTATGTGGAATAGTTTGGTCATCCGGTGACGATCATCACTCTCCAGGCTAGTTTATTGTGTCAGGGGTATTCCAGCTCATGAGTCAGTATTTGCATATTCTGTCATAATATGAGATAGATGGGAAGTGAGTGAGAGAGAGAGAAAGAAAGAGGCAGACTGAATAGGAATGAATAGCTTCAGTAAATATAACTGTATAGCAGTGTTCAAACTATTCCGTGGACTTTGGGGGAGCCCAGTTGTTTTGTACACAGAATCGACGACAGAGCCCAGCGTTTATTTTTTTTCTATCTATCTTTAAGTTAACATGTACTAAACATGAGTGGAATTTGCACCGCAGCGCCCCCACACCTTGATGCTCATGACAAGAATAGCATGTATAGTTATCTTTATTGAAGTGAATTAGGTTTAAATCGCCGTCATGCATGAATGAATGATATTTTTGCAATTTTACACATAATAATCTACGATGATCACATTAAACAAAACTGAAATTGCACATGAAAATAACACATTGTCAATATTTTTTGAGACCCCCCAAAATTTCACAAATCACGTTTTCAGGGGAGCCCATGTCTTATTAAGGGGAGCCGAGCTCCCCCTAGCTCCCCTGTAGTTCGCACCCTGCTGTATAGTACTCAATGACTAATTAGAGTGTGCATTATGAAGAAAAGCAGAAATATTTTTTAAAATTCTACTTGAAAATGCATGTGGCAACGATTGGTTTCATGTGCTTTTAACAAAAGTTTATATTCAATGACAATGCCATGTGGTATACCGTATTTTTCATAAACCTTGAATACATGTGAGTGAACATCAGGGTTATAAAAAACCATTGCTAAATAATAATAATAATAATAATAATAATAATAAATAAATTAAATAAAAAATAAATTATAAAATTAAACTTAATTTAAAGTAAAACTAAGGACATTACAAAAAGTTACTTGAAATAAAATACATAAATAATGTAAAATACATAAATAAAATTAATCTAGTTGCCAAGACAACATTTATCATTTTTATTTAGTTTAACTTAATGTACAAAAGTAATTAAAATTAAAAACTACATAGACATTTTTTTTTATTTAATGGTCAAATGTTTTTCAGGCAAACAGTAAAACAGCTTATCAAAATGAATTTTAACTCACAGATCATTAAATCATTAAATGTGTATTTAAGCCATTGTATTTATGATTTGCATTTATAAATGTTTTTTACTTACATTTACAAATGTAATTGCATTAGATAACCTACAGTAAACTACTATCATGAATACCGAGTATTAAGATATCATACTGACCTGACATTTTGCATGCCACATACACTATACAAATATTTTTGGAGATTATTGGAGTATGTCTTGCAAGAAAATATAATTTCAGTATTTATACTTCAAACTTTCATGTTTAATTAAATGCATACTCTGAGTAAAAACGGAGTAAAACCTTTTTGTTTGTTTTTTTTCAGTGTATTTTGGATTAAATTAGCAACCTTGATACAAACTTTTTAATTAAGTAATTACAAAAAATGTCTGAGAGAACTGGAGATGGTTCTAAAAAAAAAAAAAGCTTATGCAGCATTTGTTTGTAGATGCCACTTTGGGTCCATATTTTTTATCTAATGAAATTCATACACATATTCCAATAATTTCTGGTGTTGTTGTACTGTATGTGCGTGTGTGCAAATACTGAATGACCTAGTCATCTCTGCAATATCCGTATCTCCATGTTTTCCATAAGAGGGGGTTTAAGGAAGAGTGAATCAGTGTGAGAGAATGGACGAGGTAAATGAGCAGGAAGAGAGAGAACATGTGGGTGGACGTAGGCATAGAAAATCTCAGATAAATGCAGTGCATCTCTCTATCTCTCTTTCCCTCTCCAACTACTGCATATAGTAGAGAATGTGGTGTAAAACTCGGGCCGGGCCCAGTAGATTAATGTTTGTGCTGTGCTGGGGGTAAGCGTGGGTTCAGCACAGGGCTATTCTGATCCTAGATAAGCGCTTCAGCAAAACTGCTCCCGCAGGCTAATTCCCTTTTCCTTTTCCTACACTGTATGGGAAGCCGGATATGCCAGTTAAATGTATAGCTGAAAGTAGTTTCCTTATGCCCTGTGCTAAAGGATGTATGCAGTAAAGTTACAGCCTTGTTTATAGTTAGCATTTTATGTAACCAGGCAGCATTTAAGTCATCATCAGAAAGCAAAAGAAAAGAAGCATTTCTATACCTTGTTTAATTTAAGGCAGTAATACATGTATCTTTTACAGGGAAGGCAATCCCATAATGCAGTGCAACGAGTTGAGTGAATACATAGAGTGCTGCAGAGATTATATTATTTTGTAGGCCCAAAACCAGAAAGCAAATGAGGACAATAGAAGCAATAAATCACGTTCACCCAATAATATGTGCTGTGCAAGTCTCGGCTAGCCTAACGCAGTGTACATATAGGATTTTTTTTTTTTTTTTTTTTTTTAAATAATAAGTAAAAAGACAACAAGTAGATCAAATTGAAATAGAATACTAGTGTTAGAGGGTCAAGTGTCAATGGAAGAGATGTGTCTTTAGCCGTTTCTTGAAGACGGCTAAGGACACAGCTGCTCGGATCGAGTTGGGCAGGTCATTCCACCAGCAGGGAACAGTTAAGAACGCAAGGTTCTGCAGGGCACACAAGTCTGAAGTAGTGAATTTAGATAATGTGGTGCGGAGCCAGTGGTTGTTTTGTAGGCAAACGTCAATGCTTTAAATTTTATGCAAGCAGCTATTGGTAGACGGTGCAAATTGATAAACAGAGGTGTGACATGCACTCTTTTTGGCTCGTTATAGACTAATCTTGCAGCCGCATTCTGGATTAGTTGTAGAGGTTTGTTAGTATTGGCTGAAAGACCTGCCAATAGAGCATTGCAATAGTCCAGCCTGGACAGAACAAAAGCTTTAACAGAAAGTCGCATAGCGTGTTACGAAAGAAAGGGCCTAATCTTCCTAATGTTGTATAAAGCAAATCTGCAGGACCGGGCAGTTTTAGCAATGTGGTCTGAGAAAGTCAGTTGATCATCAATCCCAACTGCAAGGTTTCTGGCTGTTCTTGAAGGAGTTATGGTTGATGTGCCTAGCTGGATGGTGAAATTGTGATAAGTTATGGGTTTGCTGAAACCACAAGCAGCTCTGTCTTGGCAAGGTTGATTTGAAGGTGATGGTCCTTCATCCAGCAAAAAAATATATGTTAGACAAGCTGAGATGCGAGTAGCTATCGTGGGATCATCAGGATGGAATGAGAGGTAGAGTTGAGTGTCATCAGCATAGCAGTGATATGAAAAGCCATGTTTCTGAATGACAGAACTTAGTGATGCCATGTAGACAGAGAAGAGAAGTGGTCCAAGAACTGAGCCCTGAGGCACCCCAGTAGCTAGATATTGCGACTTCAAGATACCTTGAAGAACCTATCTGAGAGGTAAGACTCGAACCGCTGGAGTGCAGTTCCTGAGAAAGGCAGAGCACAACTCGTTCAAGTGTTTTTGCAAAGCATTTCAGCATTTTCATTTCCAACGTCCTGAAGTTAGTGTTTTTAACGTTGTTGTTTTTTTTTTTTTGGTTAAATGCCTAAAATAAGGTCAATATATTTTCATGTTTTATTCTACAACAACAACAAAAAATATTAGTAATACCCACTTGCTAACAAGTGGCTAAATGGGACTACAGATGTTGTCGAGGACTTTAAACTTAATCATAGTGAACAGTTACACTCATCCACTCACTAGTTGCTTTCACAGCCTCATTGTGTTTATAATCATGCTCTTGCAAACTATTCTAACTCAATCTTTCAGTGAAAATGTTTTTAAATAAAAACTAAAAAAACTATCGGAGGCTTAGCGATGTGACGATGAAGTCATGGGACTGTGGTTTAGTTACAGTTGCTTATAGTTTTAAGATGGTGGACAATGCAAGATAATATTGATTATTAAAAAATAATCCATTTAAAAAATGTAAATAATTCAGAACAGACTATTTTACCCATAATTCATATGTTCTATGAATATTTAATACTTAAAGATTAAAATATCACATTGTACCACCCAAGTTGCCTGAATAATATGAACATTTAAAATCACTTGTTTAGTTTTCTAAACAATCAAAAGTTTCTAAAAACTTACATTTATAGTAATGCTTTCAGACACTTAACTGCATGTTATTTGCAACTGAATGAAAATGTATAGTTTAATATCATATTAAATGCATTTAGTTGAACCTAGGAGTGTTTTAGACCCACTTACAGTAATTACATCTTTATATGTAATTACATAATTACTTGTATTGTCTTTGAAATATGGATAAATCGTACGTCTGAATGTACTGATAAGCATTTGTAGTAATTTGAAATGCACTTTAATGTAATTTCTATTGAAACGGGTATGTCATGTATTTATAATTGTAATTACACATTTGCTTTAGTATGTTAGTCAATGCATCAAAATAAGAACTTCTTTAAATACCACAAAAAAATATTAAAACAATGATTTAAAATGCACTTTAAGGTAAAACTTTTAAATTGACATTAGTGTACTTAAGTGTGTTAAGAAACACAGTCATGAAAATCTCTTTCTTTATGTACACTTAAGTGGCCTTTTATTTTAGTAATATTATATTATTTGCAAGTACTGTTTTAAAAAATATATACTTTTAAGATTTGAAGCAAACAAGTGCACGATCAATACAATTAGACACTCCTTTTTCCTAGGGTATTCAGAAACTTCAGATCTTGAGATTGCTGTTGTGTGGACTTTAAGCTAACCTAGTGGATTTATTAATTGTTTTGTATCTTTGTGACATTCACGTGATGTTTTTGGAAAGATTGAGAATCTCATAAAGGGCGTAACATGCTCCGCCCTCCTTGTCATTATTCATCTTTTAGGCAATGAGCTGTGGGAAATTTTTAGTTGTGCTTGATTGAAACCAACACCCTTAGTTTCGCGTTTATCAATATAACATTACATGTTAAGACATGACTTTTCAAATGATCTGTGAATTACTTAGATATGAACCATAAACCATGAGCTTCATAAGCGTAGGTCGCATCAAGACCATATTTAACACAAGGCCTGGACATCGCTGGCCTAGACACGCTTTACCACCCAATACCAGAAAACATCATCCCGTAAGAAAGCTGATTCTTGAATCCGTATGAATGCCCAAAGGAACTACACACCCAAAGCTGTGATTCAGAGTGAAACCTCTCTAGTTACACATTAGAATGATGATAGTGACCTTTTTTTCTGCCTGCTATCTCTGCTGTGTCATTGGATGAGTGGTAGTTCCCCTGTGAAATAGAACGTGCAATGTCGCGTACCAGAAACATTGGTAATATAGCAGGCTGAATGTCAGCTCAGCAGAGCCACTTTAACTTGTCAAGATATGTATTCAAGTACAGTCAGGCTGCAAGCTAAATGCTAACTGCATTAATGATATTAAATGGGACAGTATAATTAATATGTAATTATATATTTGTAAATACTATGATTATCAAAATAAAATATCATAATATTTTTATGTATCAAATAAATAAAACATATAAAATATATATATAAAAAAAAAAGTCAGATTACATTAACCCCCGGTTTCACAGACAAGGCTTAAACCTAGTCCTAGACTAAAATGTAAATCTGAGCTGTTTCAACCGAAAGAAATTGCACTGACTGATCTTAAAACATGTCAGTGCCTTTGTTTTGTCTTAAGATGCACACCAGTAATGCTTTTTTCTAAGGCATGTTTTTAAAAATGACTTAAATGTCCTAATTGAACTATGGCCTAATCCTGTTTTAGGCTAAACCCTGTCTATGAAACCGTGCCTTAGAGTCATAGATTAGGCAGAGATTAGTTTTTTTGAATTAATATATTTATTCAAATACTATTAATATTATGAACACTTTTATAAAACTTTTATAGTGATAAATTATTACTAAATACAAAAAGAAAAAAAATTGAATGAATGAATGAAGACAAATTGCAGACAAATTATAAATATCTTATAAATGGTATTATTATTATTATTATTATTATTAACTCTATAAAAACATAAATAATCACTAAATGCAAGAAAAAAACTGGAATGAATTAATAATTGTTTTTAGCATTAAACTTTTACAGAATTGTTCAATGTTATTATAAATATTTTTTATAACACTATAATAATATTAATAGTATAAACCCAATAAAAACATAAAATATCACTAAATACAAAACAGAAGAAAAAAACTTTTAATGAATGAATCTTAAATTAAGGTGACAACCTTAAAATTATAAAGATAAATTATAAATATTTTTATAATATAATAATATTTTATAATATTACTGTTAATATTATAAACTTTATAAAAACAAATTAATTAACTGAGTCAAATCAGTGAATCATCTGTGATTTTGTTCATTTATGTAAATTAACCATCTGACCGAACCGATTCACTAAAAAATAGGATTTTCCAACACAAGTTAGTAGCATCGCTAATTTTAGTTAGTTACTTAGAAGAATTATAATAATTATGAGAGCCCATATCTGTCACCATATCTCACAATTTAAAGTCTTCATCACACAACGGGACTTTTTATCGCAATATGACTTATTATTATTTATTTCAAAGCGACATCATATTTTTACTCTGAGTTGGAAACAGGCTTCTGTAAGTTACTCCACACTGAATGGGAGAATACTCTCATTTCACTGAATGATTACCAGCATTGTACTGTGTGTCTATACTACACACTGTACTTCATTAATGGGTTTACCATAGGATAAAATAACCACAAAAACCATGAAAATTAGCAACAAGATTCGTAATTAATCTTTGCACAGAATGGTATAATTACAGTAGGATCTTTTTTCATCCAAAAATGCAAATGCAACAGCTGCTTATTGAAATTCTCACAGTTATTTACTAAAAATAAGCATCCGTGATATGAAAGCTTTCTAGCATGAGAGCGGTCTCATTGCAGCCAATTGTCATCCAGGAACTGAGGCTCATGGTTTCAATCAAACTACCCAGAGTGAGAAGGGGGACATATTTTGCATTCTAATTTAAATGAAATGGAAAGATTAGTGGTTGCATATAATGGAAACTAAAGTCGATGGTTCAAATTATGGTTTGGCTTGAAGTCAAAATGTCCATAACACTCGTTTTCATTGAAGGGAAGCTATGTGCGTGGCTCAAGTAGAAGGCTTTACTCTATGCTTTGATTGGATTATAGCTTCAAATCACAATAATTCATGGCATGAAATGACAAAGGAATGTCCATTTCCCAGCTTTCCAAGATAAAGGTTAGAGAGTCAGGAGCAGAAACAGCTCTAATACCTTTATTATGTAAGTAGCAATGAATAAACAAGATGCAATACATACTAAACTCATTTTAGGACATATTGCAACCATTATAATGGGAATTCAGGTAGTGTTCTACAGTGATGGATAAATGAACATCTTTGAAGGCATACAGTGGGGTGCTATAGTCTCAGATCGTTAGGCCCCACTGTATATAATTAAATGTTGCTTTTAGCTCTTCTTTGAGACTAATAATACATTGTCGCTTTTCCTCTAACACTGTAATGTTTGATAGTATTATGTATCAGGTCAAGTTGCAACATAGGCTCAATTGAAAAACTTGCCTCTACCTACATTTCTGCAAATATATGCCTATTCCTTTTTACACAAGTCATGATTACAGGGCATGTTATTGATTAATGAAGACTTAATTTCATTCGTTTCTTGTAAAAAAAAATTACCGTAAATGGGTGTGTTCACACTAAGACGGGTTTGGTTTGATTAAAATGAACTCTTGTACGATTGCTCTGTTAACGCGGTTCATTTAAATTAGCGTGCCATCTGAACCTTTTGGCACCAAGCAGACCAAACATCCTCTTCCAAATGCGGTTCGACGAATATATAAATGCAATGCAGACCAAATACCAGTAAACAAACCAAAAACAAGACGTGATGTGTCAAAATGTGACCCTAAAAAGAACAGAATTCTAAAGCATACTTGGTTCTTGTCATATCAATGTTGTCCATTCGAGTTTGGTACAGTTGTCGGAAACGCCTGTGTAACAGAGGAACTCCTGCCGCTGTTTTCACTCCTTTACATCATTTAAAAGCTCTTTGTGAGCAATGTTGGGGAAAGTTACTTTTAAATGTAGTGTATTTCCATAGTGTGTTACTCCGTTAAAAAAGTAACTAATTGTGTTACTTAGTTACCTTTTTATGGAAAGTATTGCATTATTTTACTTTTGCATTAATTGTTCTCATCTGGGCTTGCTTGCTTGTTTTAAATATAAAAAAGTTTTGTTTTTTGACATTTTAAAGCCCTTTCGCACCAAAAGTGAAATGAATAAGTGTCAGGCTGAAGGAAATGTAAATTCACGTCTGTAGAGGGCTCACCTCAAACAAACCTTTCAGCTGTGCTGCTATTCTGGATTGCATTAATAATAGTACAAAGGAGAAGAAAGAACACTCTTCGGCAATTAAAAAAAAAATTAACAAATTTTATGTTTATCTGCTTAATCATATTGTTGAATTGGATCATAAAAATTGATCAAATGTAAATAAGGTTAATAAAATGGGATTAAATTCAAAGGATATTTGTGTCATTTGACATTTTATTATAGGAGTTTTACATCATATTCTGAGTTTGCATTTCACTGTTTTTATTCATTTTGATGAACAATGAATCTGTTTTTGTGCAAGTGATATAAGTAAATGCATGTTGACATTTAGTCTAGAACTACTGTACAGTAAGCATCATGTTACACAGCGCACACAACAACGCTTCTGGACTTACTCCCGATTTCTCTCAACAATCGGACAGAAGAGCTGTCAGTCAGTAAATGGGAAAACTAAGTAACTGGTGTTAGTGTTACTCATTTAACTCAGATATTTTCTTGTGAGTCAAAAAGTAATGCGTTACTTTACTAGTTACTTGAAAAAAGTAATCTGATTACGTAACTCGTGTTACTTGTAACAAATACTTGTTTGTGAGTTATCAGCTGGTTAAAAAAAATCTCAGTTTGCACACATACAGTAGCATTGTTTTGGATGTCCGGTAAGTTTGTAAAATAATATGTTGAATCAAGAAACTGAATATTTTTTATAACACTATTACCTCAGGTAAACAGGGAAATCCGATTATTTTCTGGGAAATTGGTTCTTTCAGACGGTTCATTTCTACGAACTGGTTCAAATAACCAATTCACCAATTAGTTTACGTATAAAACACACAATAATTATGTGAAACATGGATGTTTTACGTCTAAAGCATGCAAAGTGAATAAACTAGTCGTAAATATCTCACCATTTCACATGAAAAAAATGTTCATTTTGTCCCTTCATTCAAGTGCTAGGGTTTATGCATGCTCGTATCAGCAGCTCATCAGTTCTTCGGTCCGAGTCTGATTGTAAATAATGTTTCTTGCATAGTTCAATCGTTTTGCTTCAATATATCATCACACCTCAATTTATCGTCAGGAGCCGCGATTATTATCATTTTGTCTTGCCTGTAGAAGCTTTTGACTCTCAAAGTGACGGTAGCTGTTAACTTGCATTTTATGAATCACCAAGAATCTTCGTTACTGTTCTTCTGAAAAAAAAAGTAACCTACATCTTGGATGATCTTGGAGACATCTTGGAGTAAATGTACATTTTTAGCGCCACTCACTGGACATTTAATTTCCAAACAGCTGCTATAGGCTATGTACAGAACAACAACCAACATAATAATCTGTTGTGGATGAAATTAAATGTTTTTAGTGTCACTCACTGGACATTTCACTTTGAAAGTGTCGCAAAGTAGCTCAAGTAGCAATGTAATATCATTTTGCAGAAATGTCGCAACAGGTACATTTTTCCAATGAGCCTTGGTTGTCAAATCACCATTCCAAGATACTTTGGTGCTATTATCATTCTATTGTGAGCTCAGATGCAGCCTTCTGTATTTCTGTTATCGATGGGTCTGGCGAGACTTGGTTTCCATTAGTACACTGTGAGATGGAAGTGTCTTTGGTTTCGTCACGCACTGTCTTCAGAAAGGTCATAATCCCTGACCCTCCAGTACCTCTTTCCTCCAGCGCTTTGGGTGCACTTCTGATCGCGTCCAGCTCCTCGGCCAAACCCTGCTTATTGGCACGGAGCTGTTTGGCACGGGAGGCCGGGATAGTGATGTAACGGGTGACAATGTTGATGTGGTAATTTCGAAAGTCCACCAAGCGAGCCACACAATGCTCAAATGTGTGTGTTAGACGCTCATCCGCTTGCTGGAGCACAAAGCTGCGCAGTGATGGGCGACTAGAGACGTTTTCAATGAATTGCTTATGAGAGAGCGGCATGTAGTCCCTCATTCTTTTCAGGAAGTCCCCTGTTTGGACAGTGTTGACAGAGCAAAACAATAATTTTCATATAAAGACATGTCTTGATGCATCTTGATGCATGCATCATGCAACCAAGAATGATCTAATCATTACTATTGGTTCTCTTACCGTTGCTGCCTTCATGTTGGACTCCCAGCAGCTCATCAAAGCAGTGTAAGATACTACTTTGAGCAGCACTGCCTCCTGAAAACTCCATTGGCTTCTCCTGAACTCCCTCGTAGATGAGACCTTCTGGCATTGATGGGTTATCTTTCCATCTAACACCCACATGCAGAAGGAGAGTTAAGTTTTTATAGATTCAGAAGAACTCTGAAGGAAATCCAAAAAACAGCAGTGAAATCTACAGTATGGCTTACCCAGACAGATAGATCCTCATAATGCCATAGAATATGGAGGGATCTACATATTCTGAAACAGTAACGATTAATATGTCACATGTCTTGAATGAATGTATTAAAACACCCAAGTTCGTCTGTCCTCCTGAAAGTATTACCATGCATTAGTTTAAAGGCCTGTTTCATGCTGTCTATGGCCTGACTGACAACATCCAGAGCTTTGGTGACCATAGCAACATCATTATATTGGACGCCGTTGATGACATCAAGGATAGACTGTGAAAAAAGAAACAGTTAGTATTACCATGGTACTCTAATGTTATCAGATGGCAATACCACACTGTAAACTGTCTTTCGAAGTTGCAAATAAAACAAAAATTATTGGAGTACAAGACAATGCTCTTTTAAGTCTTTCTACTTCAAAATTTCATGTTTAAATCAAAGTGTTTAATTCCATTTCTTTGTCATTTGTGAAACTGCCTAGCAATTTCAGAGTGAAAATTGTTTCCAAGTAAATCCAACACATTTTTTTTTCAATGCATATTCACATGCCATGGTGAACCAAAGCAATTAATTAAATACTAGCATGGTGTATCATGGTGTATGCTTGGCTATTACAGCTTAGCTCAGTGCTCTGTCTGTGAATTGTAGCATTTGTAAAGGTGTCGGACCTTCAGACCAGGAACAGCTGCCAACTCCACCAGCAGTGTCACCAGAAAAAATCCTCTTACACTTCCCCCACCAGGCAATGTCAACAACAACTCCAAGTTCCTTACAGGAAGCAAAAGCAGTCACCATGAATGGCAGGTCAACACTTCAGAAGCACTAGCCACAAACTACATCAACATGTGAATTATTCATTCATTCATTCATTCATGTCATGTTGTTCATTGTGGTGTCTCATTTTTGACCAAAATGTATCTATAATTGCTGCAAAGAGGATCTGAATTGCCACAGCTCATATTTACATATTCCCCTCAGAACATAATGAGATGGCTCCCTCTGCTGGTTCTACAAATAAATATAATTGAACACACTTTCAGTTAATAAAACAAAATACATACTCCAAGGAAAAAGGTCTGGGAACAATCCATGTCCAGTTGTGCATGAAAAAGAAATATAATATTACTGGTTAGTTTGCTTAATAATACACATCTGAAATATAGCTAATTTGTTTATCTTTTTTATGCAAGTTTATAACATTTAGTTATTTTTGTAATATTTCAAGTTGATTTTTTGGTGAACAATTTTCCTTTCTTTCTTTCTTTCTTATTTATTTATTTAGTTATTTATTGCTATGCAGAGACCTCTGGGAGCTAAGGTGAAACATATAATATCTAATATAAAGAAATTGCTGAGCAGCTGCTATTGAGATGAACCGGAATGCCTACTGATAGCAGGTATTGACCCTAATTAAATAAAACAGGGCAAGATAACATTACTAAAAAAAAAAAACACACAATATTATATGGATCAGTGAGTTTACCCATCTGGATCTCTTTTCTTCCAGTTGGCGAGGACTGTGTCAGCGTGGATGAGAATCGGAGGCAGACCCAGTCTCTGAGACACCTCACAGAACGGCAGAGACAGACTCCGTGGAAGCACCTGGAAGTTCACGACATACATAAATAGTCAGACAGTTTGGTTCTGTGCTTCAGTCCTGTTCTGGAATGAAAATAAAATTGTTGTACTTTTACTGTCTCTCTCTCTCCCTCCTGCCATACGTAACCCATAGTCATTATGCTCAACGCCAGATGGGCCAAACGCAGCTCACGATGTGTCCGTAACAAATGAGTCTCCAACAGAGCCATCTGAGATAGAATACAGAATACAAAACAATCACAGAATAATCATAATTGGATTATTAACCTTTTCAAACCCTGCATCCATTCTCACCATCAACATTGTCTGGTGTGTATTTCCTACTTGGTACCTCAAATAAAATGAAATTAATTAAAATAAATACAAATAATTAAAAATTTAAAATAAATAAATAAATAGGAAGTCAGTCTAAGTCTCAATCTCAATCAAACTGTGGCTTTTTTGTTTTGAAAGAAAGAAAGAAAGAAAGAAAGGAAGGAAGGAAGGAAGGAAGGAAGGAAGGAAGGAAGAAAGAAAGAATTCTTTAGAATTATGTGTCACAAGGCAGAAAAATATGGTAGAATTTGCACTTGTTTAAAATGATTTAAATAATATGCTACTTTGTTTTAAAATAAAGCTAAAATGTTACATTAGTAAGTGCACATTAGTCTTACAGAGTTTAACTTGTTGAGTTATCTGCTTCCATCAATTAAATTCAAAATGAATAATTCTATCAATTACATTTCTTTAAAAAAATGGATTGTGGTTTCAAGTGATCAGAAACAATTAAAAGTAACATTAGAAATAACAGTTCAATTATTGTAACTGCACTCTAAAAACTGCTGGGTTGTTTCAACCCAACTTTGGGTCAAATATGGACTAACCCAACTTTTGGGTTAAAAATGTAATTAAAAAATTTAACCCAACAGCTGGGTTAGTCCATATTTGAGCCAAAGTTGGGTTGAAACAACCCAGCAGTTTTTAGAGTGTGTAATTCATTTTAATTTTAATTTGAACGATTTTAATTTATAACTACAAAAGATGTCATAAAAAATCTTATTTTTGTGTAACTGGAACATAATTTGGCTCTGAAAAGGTTAAACAATGAAATCCCCATATACACTCTAAAAAATGCTGGGTTAAATATAACCCAGCGCTGGGTTAAAAAAGGGACAAACCCAGCTATTGGGGGTTTTTTTACCCAGCGGTTGGGTGGTTTTGATCAAACCGCTGGGTCAAAACAACCCAATAGCTGGGTTTGTCCCTTTTTAACCCAGCGCTGGGTTATATTTAACCCAGCATTTTTTAGAGTGTA